>NC_046172.1:40557828-40571466 GCF_011064425.1 Rattus rattus | reverse complement strand
AGGTTTGATCTTCTTATTGAGTCCTGGATTTCCTGTATGTTTTGGACCAGTAGCTTTTTCCGCTTTACATTATCTTTGACAGTTGAGTCAATGATTTCTATGGAATCTCTTCTGCTCCTGAGATTCTATCTTCCATCTCTTGTATTCTGTTGGTGAAGCTTGTATCTACATCTCCTTGTCTCTTCTTTTGGTTTTCTATATCCAGGGTTGTTTCCATGTGTTCTTTCTTGATTGCTTCTATTTCCATTTTTAATTCCTTCAACTGTTTGATTGTGTTTTCCTGGAATTCTTTCAGGGATTTTTGTGACTCCTCTCTATGGCAGCCTTATTTATAATAGCCAGAAGCTGGAAAGAACCCAGATGACCTTCAACAGAGGAATAGATACAGAAAATCTGGTACATCCACACAGTGGAATATTACTCAGCTATAAAAGACAATAACTTTATGAAATTCACAGGCAAATGAATGGAACTGGAAAATATCATCCTGAGTGAGGTAACCCAATCACAGAAAAACACACATGGTATGCACTCATTGATAAGTGGCTATTAGCCCAAATGCTTGAATTACCCTAGATGCACAGAACACATGAAACTCAAGAGGGATGACCAAAATGAGAATGCTTCACTTCTTCTTTAAAAGGGGAACAAGAATACCCTTGGCAGGGAATAGGGAGGCAAAGTTTAAAACAGAGGCAGAAGGAACACCCATTCAGAGCCTGCCCAACATGTGGCCCATACTTATACAGCCACCCAATTAGGTAAGATGGATGAAGCAAAGAAATGCAGGCTGACAGGAACCGGATGTAGATCTCTCCTGAGAGACACAGCCAGAATACAGCAAATACATAGGTGAATGCCAGCAGCAAACATCTGAACTGAGAATGGGACCCCCGTTGATGGAATCAGGAAAGGACTGGAAGAGGTTGAAGGGGCTCGAGACCCCATATGAGCAACAATGCCAACCAACCAGAGCTTCCAGGGACTAAGACACTACCCAAAGAATATACATGGACTGAGCCTGGGCTCCAACCTTATAGGTAGCAATGAATAGCCTAGTAAGAGCACCAGTGGAAGGGGAAGCCCTTGGTCCTGCCAAGACTGAACCCCCAGTAGACGTGATTGTTGGGGGAGCGTGTGGGGAGGATGGGGGAGAATACCAATATAGAAGGGGAGGGGTTAGGGGATGTTGGCCCAGATACCGGGAAAGGAAATAACAATCGAAATGTAAATAAGAAATACTCAAGTTAATAAAGATTAAAAAATTATTAAAAGTATTGTGGGTAGGTTGGTGTTACCCTTGTTTGTCTAGGGTTCTTTTTTGGCTACAGGAGGTCACCTCTTCAAGTCCCATATACCCACTCGACCACATGTAGACATCTAATTAGACCAGCATCATTTGTTAAAATGCTTTCCTTTTTTCTATCATATGGTTTTGGCAGAACAAATTGTGGTGTAACTCGATGTCTACATCCTTGTAGCAGATCAGAAATAGATTAATATTTATCAGCCTGCAAAAATGCATATCTGTATGGTCAAGGATCTCAACATAAATCAGATACACTAATTTTCATAGGAGTGAAAGTGGAAAATAGTATTCAAACCATTGGTATAAGTGACAATTTCCTGAACAGATCAGTACTGGCTCATGTGCTGAGATCAATGTACTGAGATTGATAATTGGGACCTCATGAGATTGCAAAGTGTTTCTAAAGGTAAAATAACTGTCAATAGGTCAAAATAGAACCCTGTAGACTGCGAAGAATCTTCCACAATCATACATCTGACATAGAGCTAATATCCCAAATTTACAAAGAGGTCAAGAAGTTAGACAACTGGAACCCTAATAAACCAATTAAAAATGGGATACAAAGATAAACAGATAATTCTCAACAGAGGAATCTCTAGTTGCTGAGAAGCACTTAAAATAATAAGTCCTTAGTCTTCAGGAAATGCAAATCAAAACAACTCTTAGGTTCCATTTATACCCAAAAGAATGGCTAAGATCAAAAATTCAAAAGATAGCAAATAGTGGCAGAGATGAGTAACAAGGGGAATATTCCTCCATTGTTAGTGGAAGTATAAACATGTATGACTACTTTGGAAATCAATTTGACAGTTTCTCAGAAAACTTGGAATAGTTCTACCTCAAGATCCAGCAATATCACTCCTGGGCATATACCCAAAAGTGTTCCACCGTCACACAAAGACAATTATTCAACTATGTGACTAGCAGCTTTCATTATAATAGCCAGAAACTGGAAATAGTTTAGATGTCTCTCAATTGAAAAATGAATCAAGAATGTGTGCTACAGCTACACAGTGGAATTCAGCTATTAAAAACAAAGATCATGAATTTGACAGGCAAATGGATGGAATTTGTGAATATCATCTGTAGTGAAGTAATCTAGTCCCCAAAGGCTATGTATGGTATATACTTAACTTGTAAGTATATATTAGACATATAAATGCAGGTTACCCTGCTAAACTGCACAGATACTCCACAGTGGTAGGTCTCTGATGGTTATCCTTAGGTGTATAGTTCTGGACATGCAGGCCTGCATAATTCAGGATTTGAAGGTCTGTATGTTTCAAGGGTTATAATTTGAATGAAAGTGGGCAGAGAGGTTGCAGGAGAATGGAAGAATTCCCTGGGATAGTAGGCATCTAAGGGCAGCTTAGCTTGGCCCAGAGGGCTCTGGGCATTAAGATGGGTGTGGGAAGTGAAGCTATCCAGTGTGGTTCCAGCTCACAACTTATTGATGAAGGTGAGAGGAGAGGTAGTGGGAGAATGGGTTCCCCTGGTATAACTGTCTGCTCAGGGCAGCTAGTTTTTTTCCCAGTTTATCATCTCACAGGGAAGCTGGGTGAGGGAAGGGAAACTTAACCTGCATCATTCAGGGGCTGCAGGTTTGATGAAGATAGGAGGACAAGTGGAGGTAGAATGGAGGTCCCGAAGAGATAGCAGGCTGCTTAGGGCAGCTTGTCATGCTCAGACTACTCAGTGTACAGAGACAATGTACCTCATTCTTTCCCTTAACTAAAGGAACAAATTAGTTTCAAATACACAAATATAAGAGTGGCTATCACTGTAAAGCAAAAAGTCATGCAAGAAATATCTCTGAGTCTTTTTCATGAAATACATCTGCTTCCGTTTGATTAACCTTAGGTACATACAGACATATTACTAATTGCTATTATAAAATTATATCAGATAATAATAATGGGTTTATTATAAATAAAGCTAAAGCTGTAGAATACTTGCCAATATTTCATTTTTAATATGTCTGTTTTATATAGCACAGAAACAAATGATTTGTATCGTGTACTTTGCAAAAAATATTCCATCACTTATCAAATCTTCCTGGACACTCTATTAACAAACTTTCCTGAAAAATACTTTTACAATTTTAAGTATTACAATATCTGTCAGAAAGCATGAGGGTTCCTGTACAATGAAGCAATGGTTCAATGATACTCACAATGTAGTTCAGGGGTGACTGAATGTGAAAGACTTAACTTTGTCTTTTTCGATTAGCCTTTGTGACTTGAGATCTTAAAATGGGAAAGAAATGTATTTTGCTGTGAGTTTCATACAAAGAAAATGCAAGAGAAATCCAATAATAGCCTTTCAAACAAGTTTACATCAATTTCTTTGAAGAAAAGAGCTACAGTTTTCTATTATAAAACTCAAAGCCTGGAAAGAATGCTTCAGTTTACATATTGGTCACGTACTGGTCAAGGATCTAAAAGTATAATATATTTCTTTTCTCTAGTAAATGAAACAAACTACAATAAAAAATAAGAATGACTTTTGGTTACCAACCATAAATATTGTGTTCCCCTCCAAATCCTCCACATTTCCTAGTTCAAAGGAATTTGTGTAATCCCTGTTCTTTTTAGTCCTTTGAATCTGGATTATATGAAACATTACAGCAATTCTCAAAATTCTTCAGTTACACAGTCTCCTTGAAAGCTTTCATCATGTTATGAGATCATTCAAGGTAGCTTGTAGATAAGCCCATGTGAGAATTAATTGAAGTATACTACCATCAGCTTGTATACATGCAATGATCAGTTTGGAATCATCTATGTGAAACGTCTAGTCAAAGTTAAGCAGCTTCAAGCAACATAAAATGTACTAGCCTAAAATAAATCATTCACTTAAATCACTTTGAAATTTTTCATCCTCAGAATCCATAGAACATAGTATTTACCATTTTTAATAAATTTTGAAGTTTATTATGAGCACTGGCATTTATCACCTAGTTGATTTTTAAAACATAGAAAAATTTGTTTCACACTATTCCATTTTTCCATTCCTATCATTAGAACTCTGTTTCAAAGCCCCAGGACCTCATACTGCAACACTTGGCCCCAAGGGTAAAATTTACATTAGCCTTTCTATAAAGAGTTATGGAGTTAAAAAGCAAAAAGTATAGTTATATTCATTTACCTAACTTATTGGAAATTCAAAATAATTGTTCAAAATTCAAAATTGATTCTTATGACTTCAACCTTGTTTTTAAAAGCTTTGTATTGTATGCAGTAATTTTACTGCTTAAATAATATCATGTGTTTCTACAAATTGGCAAGATTTCATATTTTTATATCTATTCACACCATGACAGACTTGTTTTCATTCCTCTATTTCTGTTTAAGTTACCACAGACTTGATTAAATTATAAATAGTTTTCATACACTTGATCTTCAGAAAAACAAATTCAGTCTCATACTTACCCTACTATATTCTTATTAACAAATTCAATTGTTATTTCAAAAGAATGTGTTCACTCAAATGAGTCTTTTTTGCATTACAATGCTAACTGCATACCTTATAAAACTATAATTTTCCTTGAGAATATTAATTTTGTACATTTCCCATAAATTTATATGATGTTTTTCCTTTTAATTAAAACAAAAATATCAGAGAATATTTAGAATACCAAGCCAAGTATACTGAGAAAAATAAAACCCTGAGAGAAGAAATTGAATAGTATGTAAATGATTATGAACCTATCCCATTTTCATGGATTGAAAGATAACACTTTCAAACTGAGACTATTATGTTTGTGATGATGCTAGTGTAAGCAGACCTGCTGCAGTTGTGAAAATACAGCACTGCAGCAGCAGAATGGTTAGACAGCTAAAATTCTTTCTGTCAAAACATGAAAACCTCAGTGTGAATATCAGAACCTTTGTTAAAATGTTTTCTCTATGATTCCAGTGCTACTTGATGAGATGGGTGTATGAAGACAGAAAGAAAAAGAGACATTCTGCCTTAAAGCAAGGTGAAAAAAGAGACTGTTGTCAAAAGAAGTTGTCCTTTGACTTTTACTTGTTCACTGAGGTGCAAACGTGTATAAACACATACACAGACACACCATCCACCCCCACACACAGGAGACAAAGAAGAAGAGAGTAAGAGCTGTCATTCTATACACCACTAAAATGTACAGCAACTATAAATATACAGGGAACATAATATTTGATCAAGTAAATCAATATGAATATTTATTTACTATAAAATGATTTACTTTAAAAATATTTTACATTTTTATTCCTGTATTTAATAAAGAATTTATTTTAATATGATGATATTTTGTAGGCAGCATTCCCATGTATCTTGTGTTTGGTACATCTTTTAATTGGAGCAAGTACCACATTTGATGATTAACTACATTTGGTGACTGACATATGACATAACTGTACCCTTGATCTTGATATCATCATAATTAAACTTGGAATACATTTCTCTCAACACTTCTACATGGTCAAATAGCACGTAACAGCATCTGACCTCAAAATCCCAAAAAAGTATAGATTGATTATATTTCAAAATATTTATAAGTACATATTTATAATAGAAGGGAGAGAATGAAAAGAAAATCCAGTGAGTAGGAGAAATCATATTGTGAATAGAATTCTAGCAACGAATATTAAAACAATCCCGTGTGAAAGTAGACACACGATTGCAAAGATAGTTATCCAAAGAAGATGTACTCCCTGCCAAGGAGAACACAAAAGGGTAATCAACATCCTTAGTCACTTAGGAAAATAAAAATTAAAAACCTCAATGAAATATTATTTGACAGTTACTAGGACATATAAAAAATAATTCAAAAGGGTAATAAAAATTAAATATGAGTTTTAAAAAATTGCAGAAGACTTGGATTATTCATATATTGTTTACAAAATAAGAAAATAATGGGTGACTATATAAAATGGTTGAGAGTTTGCTCAGTAAGTAACATGTATATTTAATCTTTAATTCCAGAATTTTTTTTCTTCTTAAAAATATGATTTCTTTTTTGAGAGCTTCATACATCAACATTGTATTTATCTCTATATTCTCCTATTTCCTCCAACCCTTCTGGTGTCCCCAACTTCCAAATTCATGATCTGTTTTATATTATTATTGTCACGTATATATATATATATATATATATATATATATATATCCATAACCCAGTAAAGCCATTATTAGCTTTCCATTACTCATATGTACATGTGTCCAGAGCTAATTACTTGATCTGAGGCAAATTTGGTGGGAGTTTCTTCTCAGAGGCAATGACTCTACCTCTCTCAGCTGCCAATGACCTAATGTATTGTGGGGTTGTGATGGTTTGCATATGCTTGGCCCAGGGAGTGGCAGTATTAGAAGGTGTGGCCTCATTGCAGGAAGTATGTCACTGTGGAGACGGGTTTGGAGACCCTCCTGTTAGCTGCCCAGGGATGCTTAGTCTGTTTCTGGCTTTCTTTGGGTGAAGATGTAGAACTCAGCTCCTTCTGCACCATGCCTGCCTGGATGCTGCGATGCTGCCATGCTCCTGCCTTGATGATAATGGGCTGAACCTCTGAACCCATAAGTCAGCCCCAATTAAAAGTTTAAAAGTACAAGGTTTAGAGCCAGTCCTTCTATTGATGTCATTACAAACTTCTCAATTGATTACACATGTGAGTTAAGGGCAAAATAGCAAACATATTGCTGACTTTGAGAGAGAACTTTCAAGATATTATTAAGATATGAAGACAACAGTCCAGATTGTCTTATATAGATAGATGGTTTTCAAAAACGTCAGAAATCCACAAAATTTGAGATTTAAAGTTATTTATCTTTTGTTCAGACATATCTGCTTCTAATAGTTCCCCTTTGGCAGATTTAATGAAGAATTTGAACATCTCTACCTCCAGGTGAGGCAATACTTTGTGGCTAGGCAGCCACTGCACAAAACTGCCTGTTTCATCTGAAGACTAATACTGTCCAAAAAAGGACAAATTATGCAGAATAGCCGACTGATAAACTCTGCCAAGACAGGGTGATCAGCCCTTCAAAACCTGCATTTCAAGAGTCTGTCAGTTGATTTGGGGCCAGAAGGCTGAAGACTTGCGCTTACATGTTGCTAACAGGGTACCTTGTTAGTGGAGATTTGTCTCTACAACCTCTCAGTTCTTGAAGCTGTGTTAGGCTTCCTATGTGTATAGATATTTGGTCATTCTCAGATTTCTGATGGTATTGAAGACTGACTATAGTCTCATAGCCTATCAGGATGTATAATTCTGAATATACATATTTTATTGGATAGATATAGTATACAAGCTAGCCAAGATATAATGTAGATTTAAGCCTTTCTTAAGCTGGAATGAATAACTAAACATTCTGTTTAACTGATATAGTGATGGACTGGGTGTTGAGTATATCATATGCTTTATAAATTGTAGAATGGTAATAATTGTACTCAACTTATATATAAGTGAAAAGGCATATTAACTGGACAAAAGGGGGGAAATGTTGTGGTTTGCCCTGAAGTTATCTGTATTTTGATGCTAATTCCACTGCCCCAAGGACAGCTGCCAAGTCACTACTCAGGAATCAGGTGACTTCACCAGAACCTTTTCCCCATTGATTTTGTAAAGTACAGGTGACGGGCAGGTACAGGGAAGAAGGAGGCCATCATTGGAGGAGAAGGAAGGATGGACGGGAGAGAAGTTTGAAGGAAGAGGAGGAGATGAGAAGAGAAAGTGAAAGGAAAATTATACAGATTTAAGGTTTAAAAATATAAAATTAAAAGAGTAAGTTTCAAAATCCACAGACTCAGGGCTAAACAGTCCAGGCAGGGCGGGGCCTGCCCTGCCACCAGGACTGAGAGGCCATAAAGATAAAGAAATTGAATGCAGGAACCAGCCCAAGCTATCATAAACCATTTGGCAGGAGGGCACCTCCCCCAGCTTACTCAGAGTCACACTTTAACCAGATGTCCTTCAAACCCTGATAAGCTCCTGGCTTCTAAAATCCTGTATGCTCCAGTCAGCACGTACTCTTCTGCTGTGCTGTAATCTCACTGCCATGTTTGAATGAGCCAGTCACTTATAGCCGTGCCAGAAATTGGCCAATTGTGTGTAACCACACCAAACCCCCTAGCTTTCCCTATATAAACCCCTGACTTTTGAGTTTCGGGGTCGACTCCTCTGTCTCCTGCGTGAGATACGCGTCGGCCAGGAGCTCTGTAATTATTAAACCTCCTCTTGCTTTTACAACAAGATCGGTCTCTCGTGTTTCCTGGGGCGTGCCATCCCGAGACTTGAGCGAGGTTCTTTCAAAAGGAAGAGACAGGAGGAGAGAGGGGAGAAGCCATGGCAGGTGACGTTAAGATTCTGCTCTGTGTATTTACAGGTTGTTATCAATGTTCCTAAGGGATGGATGGTTTGTATGTTTAAGTGGGCAATTATATCTTATCAATTGGATCTAAGAAAAAAAAAACGTTGCCCTTTTTAAAACTTACATTGGTCTAGTGTCTGTTCACAGCAATGAAACTCTAACTAAGACTGAATTTGGTACCAGGGACTGGGGTTTTGCTGTGATAGGCCTGATCATGCTTTTGTTTGGAAGAATATGGATTTTGGGACTTTGGATCAGAAAGCACTGGAATGCTTTAAATGGGGCTTAATGGGCTATCTTAGTAGGAATGCAGAAGTCTCTGTTACTGAGAGTGATTTGAATTATGCAGGCCTGGCCTGAGAGGTTTAGGAGTTGTAAAGACTGCTTTTGTGGTATTTTGGTGAAGAATGTGGCTGCTCTTTGCCATTGTCTGAAGAGTCAGCCTGAGGCTAAGGAGAAAATACTCAGATTAATTGCACTGACAAAAGAAGACTCAGAATTGCGCATCATAGACTTAGTTCTCTGGTTAAGTCTTATGAAGAGCATTTTAATGAAGAAAAAAGAAGTTGAGAAAGAAAAAATACAAAAGATGTGGTTTAAGTACTAAAGGGACACCAGGAAGTGAAATGGAGCTGAATCATGAGTTCAAGAATATTAAATTGAATTAAGGGAGTAATGACCTTGGGGCAAAATTCCAACCAGCTATGTTAGCCCCAGGCAACTTAGTACAAACTTTAATCCCAGGATACGGGAATACAGTTCTCTAAATTCAAGGAAAATCTACAGAGTAAGATTCAGAAAAGCCAAACTTAGGCTGTGAAGGAGTTAGAAAAGAGGAAGCTAGTGAAAATGTAATAGAACAAGGGGACCATGTTCCAGCTCCTGCAAGTAGCAGAACTCAGCAGCCTCAGCCATGTGTCTCTGGCTTTATATTCAAGAGGAGGAGACTACTGGGACAGTTGATGCTGGTTAGCTGGAGCTAAGGAAGAAACCATCATCACTGAGGTGAAATCTTCTGGGAGAGCTGTGTTCTAGAGATGTCAATGTTGCATTTTGTGCTGTGGCTGGACTTGGTAATGTGTAAGAGTCACCCATGTGGTACTGGATTTAAGGCATGATTGGGTCATGAAGAACAGCTGGTGCTTGGCACTGTGAGAGGCCATGGAAGGCCATTGGTGAAGGTGCACCAGAAGAAATAAGTTTCATAGATATGAGAAACAAAGCTGTAAGAACAAGGTTCTGGGAATATAGAAACAAGGTTTTGGTGGTCAGAGTGACCAGGATTAGTTGAGTCCAGCCAAGACAAACAAAACTGTTCTTGGAAAAAGATCCCCTACCCCTCCCTGTGGATATTCAGGATATATCTTACTATTCTAAAACGTCATAGCAAGGACATACTGGGCCAAGGCAAGACCCAATCCAGCTTGGCAAACTCTAAACTCTGTTTCATCTCTGTGTCTGATGGCCAACTCCTTTCAGATATTCAAAATACTTCTTTCCCTTGGACTGATTCCACTACCTATTAGTAACTTTCTTTGAAAGACACCCCAGGCCTCTGCCATCTTTAACACCTTGGGGGCTCCAAAACAAATTCAACTTTATAGCTTCTTGTTCCAGTATCTTGAACCCACAAATGATCTTATGGGCTTTTCCAAAGGGGTATGGTCACTTCTTCAGCTCTGCTCTCTGTAGCACTCTGTAGGCCCAGGTTGATTCCACTTTATTTCTGCTGCTATTCTTAATGGTCATCCATAGTACTGGCATTTCCAATAACATGGGATGTTCTGCTACAACTATCCTTCACCAAATGCCTCTCAGAGGCTCCCTTTATGGTGTCAAACCTCAACTTCTTTGTATGACCCTGTGATGGTTTGTATATGCATGGCCCAGGGAATTTCAATATTAAGAATTTTGGCTTTTTTTGTAGTAGGTGTGTCACTGTGGGGTTGGACTTAAATAACCTCAACCTAGCTGCCTAGAAGTCATTATTATGCTAGCATCCTGCAGATGAAGATATAGAACTCTCAGCTTTGCCTGTGCCATGCCTGCCTGGATGCTGCCATGCTCCCACCTTGATGATAATGTACTGAACCTCTAAACCCGTAAGCCAGTCCCAATTAAGTGTGGTCCTTTATAAGACTTTCATCAGTCTTGGTGTCTTTTCACAGTAGTAAAACTCTAAGACAGAAGTGTTCAGTACTGGGCTGTCAACTGCAAACCAGGGATTACTGGAATAATTGATGCTAGTTAGCTGGAGCTAAGAAATTAGCAGCCAGGGCTGGAACATAAGAACTCCCCCCAATCCCCATTGTTCAATTATTTTTATCACCAGTTTTCATTTTTTCCAATGTTTTTCTTCACTGCCTAAGCTTGGCTGTCTCTGGAACTTTCTCTGTAGATCAAGCTGACTTTCAGCTTAGAGATCTGCATGTATCTGTCTCTTGAGGTTAAAGGCATTTACAACCTTGCATAGGCCTAAACTTTTCATGACCACTATGACTCAAGATCCAGATCAAAAGCATGTGTTTTCCATTCTTAACATTTCAAACACAGGTATATCCTCCATTTATGGATTGTAGTTCATTCCAGATATAGTCATGTTGACAACTGGGAATAGCAATCATAGTGGGGTATACACTCCCACACCACTCACTAATAAATAAAATAGCCCTATAGATTTGCCTATAGAGCCAATCATTTTCTTGTTTGTGATTCCCTCTTCCCAGATAACTCTAGATTCAGTCAAATTGACAAAAACACTAGCCAACACAAACACTTATCAAAGTCAAAAGGCAGAAATAGTTCAAATGTATATTAATGGATAAATGGTAATTAAAATTTATCATTTTACCATAAATATTATATCATTTTATATAAAATTATATCATTAATAGTATTCCATTATATTATTTAGCTGTGAAATTAAATGAATACTAGTAATAAGGTACATAAAATATGGCAATTTTGTCATGTGATATAAAAAATTACATATTGTACAATTAAATTTATAGAAACTGTCCATTCTATGAAAATCCACAGAGAACAGAAAGAAGGTAGGTCGTTTTCAGGACATAGAGGAAGAAAACAATGGGGGAACAATGACATTCTTGTAGGCCTTCTATTAGAGAATAGGAAATATTCTGGAAATGGTAATGGGTGTACAGCATTATTGAGATATTTGCAATTGCTGAATTGTTTAAAATTTAAATCAGGACTGTATGACACAGTGTAAAAAGAAATAAATTCCTTTTTGCACCCACATAAAATAGTTTTGTTTTTAATGTTATCTTTAAAGTTCAAGTTCCTGAAACCAGTAAGTTACATGTTGGCACAGTGATATAGGCAGGTGTGAACATTTGGGTAACTATTTTTTGTCTTTGCCCTAACTTATCTATTGGGGTCCTAGTGCTTAGTCTGAGAGTTGGTTGCAAGAATCCACACATGTATTGGTCAGACTCTGGCAGAGCTTATCCGGGGACAGCTATACCAGACTCCTATCAGCAAGCCCTTCTTGGCATCAGCAATATGGCTTGCCTTTGGTGTCTGCAGATCGAATGGATAAATAGGTAGGGAAGTCTCTCAGTGACCTTTTAGGTTATTTTTTGTACCACCATTTAACATAATGCTAATTGTTCTTACAGATAAGTCCCAATACCTCATTGCCTTGGCAACTGAGGTTAATTTTATGTTTGTTTGTTTGTTTTATTTTGCTCCTTTAGAATTTAAAGTGAATATATATATACATATATATTATATATATATAAAGGAACATTTCAGTCTTTGATGTGTAGAATATGAGTGGGGTCACAAATTAAGACTCCATAACAGGAATCACACGTTTTGTGGTAGCTTAGATTTTAAAGCACAATTACAGCTCCTCCCACATATCTGCAGAAATGAAGATTTAGAACTCCTACACTTTTGCCATTTAATGATATGAAAGAAAATGAAGGATTTTCTCTACTCTACTGAACACTTTTCATATTGTTAAGGTAATAAATAGGTCTTACACATTTGAACCACAGGAATGAATTCCTACTCAAATAAATAAGTATATAACTCTCTAATATGTTCACATAGTGTCAGAATTTACCCCTGCAAAACCAAGTTATATTTGTATATGCATTTTATTTCTTACAATTATTTTTATTTTCTATTTTTGAAGGAGTCTAAACATTCCAGAAACTTAAATGGGCATTCTGCAAAACCATTATTATAATTTTTAAAATAATGCAATCCAGTTAGCCTTGATCCAAGGGGGTTCAAAGTTTATCTTCTGATAGTCATCATTTTGATAAGGCTTCCTTTTAGTGGCCACTTTGGAATATTATTCTGTATATAAGTTGATATGATATGTGTATATGAGTGTGCATATATTGATATACCAATTTGTATGTTTATCTTCTTAGAGAATGTGATTTAAATTTGTATATATGTATTTGATGGACTATTGGCTATTTTACAAAGAAAATTTGTTGGAATACATCAGAAGAATTGGCACCTTTAGTTTTCCTGCAAGGGAATTATGTATCAATAAACCAAGAGTATGATTCACAAAATGAAATTGCAATCTGACCATTGAAAATTCTAAACGAGTGAGCAAACAGCCAAATTAGTTTGCTGGATGCTCATATAAATTCTCCTACTCAATATTCTATTCCAATTTGAGATAACCAAATAACAAACAAGAATTCAACGGGTTCAGAAAAATTCTGGCACTGTTATGAATTCAGGGTTTTAGAGAAGATAATTACCTCTCCAGAAATGTTAAAAAGATTCCGCCCACACCCGCGGATCCCGGCCCGCAGCAGCTCTCTGCTCCCAGAACCCGTGGGAGAGATACCTTACCGCCTGGTCAGGTGGGCACTCCTGAGGCTGCAGAGTAGAAGAGACCACCAACACTGCCCACCCCTGCCCACATCCCTGGCCCAAGAGGAAACTGTATAAGGCCTCTGGGCTCCCGTGGGAGAGGGCCCAGG
>NC_046172.1:40440418-40557728 GCF_011064425.1 Rattus rattus | reverse complement strand
CAAATGCTTGAATTACCCTAGATGCCTAGAACAAATGAAACTCAAGATGGATGATCAAAATGTGAATGCTTCACTCCTTCTTTAAAAGGGGAACAAGAATACCCTTGGCAGGGAAGAGAGAGGCAAAGATTAAAACAGAGACTGAAGGAACACCCATTCAGAGCCTGCCCCACATGTGGCCTATACATATACAGCCATCCAATTAGACAAGATGGATGATGCAAAGAAGTGCAGACCGACAGGAGCCGGATGTAGATCGCTCCTGAGAGACACAGCCAGAATACAGCAAATACAGAGGCGAATGCCAGCAGCAAACCACTGAACTGAGAATAGGACCCCCGTTGAAGGAATCAGAGAAAGAACTGGAAGTGCTTGAAGGGCTCAAGACCCCCATATGTACAACAATGCAAGCAATAGAGCTTCAGGAGTAAGCCACTACCTAAAAGACTATACATGGACTGACCCTGGACTCTAACCTCATAGGTAGCAAATGAATATCCTAGTAAGAGCACCAGTGGAAGGGAAGCCCTGTCCCACAAGGACTGGAACCCCAGTGAACTAGACTGTTGGGGAGGGCAGCAATGGGGGAGGTTGGGAGGGACACACCCATAAGGAAGGGAGGGGAGGGGATGTTTGCCCAAACTGGAAAGGGAATAACACTCAATGTATATAAAAATACTCAAGTTAATAATAAAAAAACAAAAAAGAAACTTTCTAAATCATAGTGCTTACTCCAAGCTGAGTAATGCAAGAAACAATTCACAGAGAATACCCAAGATAAAAGTCATCACCTTTTTATAACATAAGTCGTTCATTCAAAGTGAGCCTTTTTATAACATAAGTCGTTCATTCAAAGTGAGCCAATTATAGGGTGTACATAAAGAAGCAACATACTATAATTTGTATACAAGAAGTACATCTTGCTATTCACAGAATAATAATGGAAGTAGGAAATAATATAACAAGATAGAAATAACACCAAATCTATAAGACAAAATGGAAAGAGACAAGCAAAGGAAAACATAAAATATCCAGAAAAAATAGAATAATATAATTTTCAATGATAATTAAATATAAGTGGTCTTAATTCTAGAATTAAAAGATTCATATTGGCAGTTTTGATAAAAAAATGAAATCGTATAAACTGTTGTTTGCAGGACACTCATTTTACTGGAAAAATATGAGCAGACTGTAAGTAAAAAGGAGAGTGATATTACATTCAGGCAATTAAACACTAAAGCAAGCAAAATAATCTCCAACCAAAAGCAGATAATAAAAGACGGCAAATATCACTACACATTGGTAAAGGAAATAATTGACAAGAAAGGTATAATAAATATATAAATATAGAGACATGTATTAGAACACAATTCATAAAACTAGTACTTATAAGGAAAATTAAGTGGGGAAGTAAGGCAGGGAAAAGAAAGACTCCATGTCAACAGGCTGAGAATGTGTATTGGAATAGGGAGAGACTGCAAACTTCCTGCAGGATGCAGATTGTTCCCTAGGAGGGAGAGCCGGGAAGCAGGCTTATAGCAAGGAGTTGAGGGTAAGAAAGTTACAAGTATTAACTCTGGGCCCCTTGTAGTTTTAACAAAGAACACATAGAGGTGAGGAGTTTCAGTAGGCTCCAAGCAAGATTAATGTCTCAGGGTCTTAACAGGAGACTAAAATTTAAATAGAGGGCAAAGAATTTGCACTTCTAAACTATCCCAAGCAAGGTGTGTTTTCCTGTCCACTACTGTCTGCTCCTTGTATTGTCAGATCTCAGACTGTAAGGTGGTATGGCGAGTTATTGGAAGCGAATAAAAATCTTTTCTGAAAACAATTTCCCCTTCTGGCTAGACACTTTTTGTTCTCCAAGCATGAGAGTCTTGGGAAACTTGACCATTTTGTTTTTGTCCATTGTTTCAATTTTCTGACACAATGTTGCTTTAGAATACTTTCATTTCTTCCAGGCATGTTACACACAGAAGGTATTTTGAATTTTAAGAAGAGACATATGTTACAGATATAAGCTAAGACAAAGGACTTATGTATAGAGTTGTCAATATCCATATATAGATACCAAATGGATAATGTATTACTGTACTCAGTTAGCTAAAATACTGAAAGCAGATAATATACTCAAAAATGCTTCACTGAAAAAAATTAAATAAACGTTTAAAGAATATGTTAATGGAGATGTCAACAGAGTTAATGGGATGTAGTGAAAGGACAAGTGACTGCAGCAAAGCAACATGCTTCCTGAGCCAGCATAGGGAAGAGCAGGAAATGGTGATAAATTAGTGAATGTTAGCACCTTGGAAGAGGTACTGCTCATTAATAGGCAAATGATACACCAGAGGAAACTATTTGTATCAGCCTCAGCAACCTGGATCTGCAAGAGATTTCCCATTTCTGATTAAGTTCCTTGGTATTTTTGGTTGTAAGACTGAACTCAAGACAAAAATGGCTACTGTAACAACTTCATAACTTCAGAGAGAAAAATTGAAAGGAAATGGAAACAATAACTACCCATTAGCTCTGTCCTCCATTCTCCCTCTCCCTAAGAAGTGCCATCTCCTATCTAAACTGGATCGGAAAGCAAAAACAAGGAAGAAGATAAGGTGATATATTTTCTGAGGATCCTGTTCCTAATGTTTAAAGCAACCAAAAAGAACTAGGTTTTTGTTTTCCTTTGCTCACAGTTGTTCCATCGTAAGTGGCCTGACAGAGATAAGATACTATAATGATAAAATTGTGCCTCTCGGTATATATATTCTTGACACTCTAAACTAGAATAACACTTAAGACCTTGAAGGCAAGGAGTGTGGAGGAGGGGATTAATGAGCAGAGGGGAAATGTTTACTGTGTCAGTTTCTTCCTTTTCCTATTGTGGCCACATTTAATAAAACTCACTTTTCTGCTTCTCTACTATTAATTTTGCTTGTTAAGGACAGGTGGAAGTTTCTGGGTTGGGTCACAGTCTGTCTCCCATCCTCAATAACAATTTCACATCTCAACTAATCACTGAAGATAGACCTTTTGCAGATCATTAGGGCTCAGGCTTTGTTCTTGTGCGTGTCTTGTAAAAACTAGGTAATTATCTTCCCCCAGTCTCTCATTTTGGCAATGTACATTGTCCTCCCATCTCCACCTAGGTACTCTACACAGGTTTTAATTATTTCCAATGTTTCTTATTCTTTTGGGTAATGATTTATTTGTGTACCATTTTATCATGGCACTTTTTGTTATTTGAAGACCAATTGTAATCTCCATACTTTCATGATGAAGTTACTGTTAATGATCCAATGTTTACTTAGTAATGCTTACTTGGCAACACAATCTTATTTTAGATATAAAGAATAAGTCTAGTAGCACACATCTTTTAAAGACAATGGGTAAGCATATTATGGGCTGGGAGTACATAATGGGTTTGCTTTTTGAAATAAAACTCAAATTTATGTTACTATGTTATCAATTATTTAAAATCCAGTAATAACAGTAATTTTACTGCCAAGTTCCAAGTTACCATTCCAGTCTCACTTCCTTAGTAATTTTGTACATTAGCACTCTACTAAGGATTTTTTTTATGACTCTTATCTCAGGTTAAGAATTCTAAATAAAAGATATTAAGAATGAGTAATTTATACTGGTACTACTCTGTGAAGTACATCCACACTTTTGGGAGTATGCTACTGATAAAACTAGGAGATAAAGGATTTGAGACAGGTTTATTTCTTGCAGCAAGTAAGGAAATCATTTCAATTAATCTGAAAGTAATGTTGGGCTCTAAAACAACAACAAAAAAGAACATACACACACACACACACACACACACACACACACACACACACACACACACACACACCAAAAACCTAACTGTTTTACCAGGAAAATGGGCCTAGTCATATAAATAATACCACATGCAGAGAGAGGCACATTTGTGAGCATCCTCAGTTTGTAGTCATAATCACATATTCAAAAGAAATTATGGTGGGCCCTAGGTTTCTGAGCAAGCAGCTTCATGTCCTTACCAAAAGTTTTTGCTTTTGTTTTTGTATTTATTTTATGCCATCCAAAAAGAATATACTGGAGTCCAAGGGAATTGGACTAGTTCCTTTTAAGTTCATTCCAAGAGCCTTAGTTGAAAAAAAAATACTGTGAAGGTTCAGTAGTAGTAGTAGTCAAGTAGGCAACCCCACTCTTCCATATGTAGAGAGTATTAGGATCTATAACTGACTATCTCAATTTTGTAGTATTAAGTAAAACCAGAACAAAATAAAAACAGAATAATTCAACAACATGAAGTACACACCTTAAAATATTTTAAGTATTTCAGGTGCAGAAACAGTATTCTGAACTGCTGCAAACATTCTCTATATAACAGTTTTACAGTTAATATTTTTATTATTTGTTATTTGTATGTAGATTATACAAAATAATTTAAATTTTATTTCAAGGGTTTGGGGATTTAGCTCAGTGGTAAAGTGCTTGCCTAGCAACCGCAAGGCGCTGGGTTCGATCCCCAGCTCCAAAAAAAAGAAAAAAGAAATTTTATTTCATCAATATTCATTAGCCACAACTCATAAATTTATCTCTGAGCTTAGACACTCAATAAACAAGAAAGTATATCAATTTAATGTTAAAAAATTCACAGAGCCAAAATAATTTCAGTGTCATTTAATAAATAGTTGTAAATGAGTTTTCATAATATTCCAAAGTGTATAAACATCTGCTATAAGTAATTACAAATGTGCTTTTGTTCTACATATATCGAGGAAAAGGAGAAGACTGAGGGAATTATTCAATATAGAATTAATTATACAAATAATTTTCAAAGGTAATTAGTAAAATTTGCTTAGTTGTATTTCTTGTGCCTTTCATAAGCACAGAATGTCTTAATTCTGTTGATGGAAATAAAATGTCATAGTTTTACTTAGAACAAACAGGAAATGAGTCATCCAGCTACTGTGGATTGTGCTGAACATTCCATAAAATTTCCTTTTCCTGTTCTGCAAGCAATACCTTGAGTCATGGGGCTTATAAGCAGTTGTATAAAACTTCCTGCCATTTCCTCTGGAATTACATACCATGGTACACATTCATGAGAACTTTCCTTTCATTTGTAATCCAACAAGTGAAGTTTTATAACGTATCCACAAAAGGAGAACGAATAATTCAAACTTTGAAGGTTATGACTGAAATGGGATGCCCCAGAGGGATTTACAAAGGATTTATATACAGAGAGAGAGAGGGAGAGAGAGAGAGAGAGAGAGAGAGAGAGAGAGGGAGAGAGAGAGAGAGAGAGAGAGAGAGAGAGAGAGAGAGAGAGAGAGAGAGTCCAGATAAATGTGGGAAGATTTGTGTATTTAGTTGGCATTAAAAGCATAAGTAATCTGGCACCACAAAAATGATAGCAGTACTGTTCCTTACTCATTCTTTCCAATCAAAATTAAGATGGTAAGTTTTTTTTCTTTCCTTTTTTTTCAACTAAGTCACTTAGCTGGTTTAAGATAATATTAGTAGCAGGAAATAGGTAATTTTTAATGACTCAATGTGATGAAATTGAATAGGAAGAAGCAGTAAACAAGCAGAAAGAAATTTGATTTTTTTTCTGGCATTTTCCCATTTCTTAAAGTATTTTTGCTTTTTGATGACAGCCTAGATGGAAGTTTTGTTCACTTGTAATAAATTCATAAAACAAGAGGTTTTTCTCTTAAATCTTTAAATAGAAAAGAAAGCTATGATGGTAATTATTTTATGACAGTGTTCAAAACAATTTTAAACAATGCAACTATTTTACTATAACTTAAAGAATCAAAATCAAGTGGAACTATGCAGTTTCAAATAGTGCAAAAAAACTGCTGAGTTTAATATGGTAGCATTTTCTAGCAATGAAAAGGTTCATTGTTTGTTTGCTTTACCCTCCAAAACAAGAACAAATTTCATAAAACTACTCAGCATAATTGCAATCCTTAAGATGTTTTTAGATTTGATCAAAATTTATGACAATCAGGAGGCCCTGAGCAATAATATAAAGGAATTATTGCACATTATTTCAGGTTAAACAGTGACATCCTTTCTATAGAATTATAAGTTCCACTTTCAGCAGTGAATCATCCTTTGTTTCCATTGGCATTTAGTGTCACATCCTAACTAGTACAAATTATTATGTGATTTATTATGTCACATAACCCAAAACAATCTCCAAAAAATTGGAACTTCAATAAAACCTTCAGATGCTTGAGCGGAGTTTTTAAATGAATTGGAATAGCATTGGGATAATTTTTCCTTTAGATTTTCTCTTTAAGGAAATACATTCAAACATATTATTGTCATTGTAAAGATATCTCCTTTTTTAATATTTATTAACTTGAGTATTTCTTATTTACATTTCGATTGTTATTCCACTTCCCGGTTTCCTGGCCAACATCCCCCAACCCCTTTCCCTCCCGATCTATATGGGCTTCCCCTCCCCATCCTCCCCCCATTACTGCCCTCCCCGAACAATCTTTTTCCCTCGGGGTTCAGTCTTGGCAGGACCCAGGGCTTCCCCCTTCACTGGTGCCCTTACTGGGCTATTCACTGCTACCTATGAGGGTTGGACCAGAGACAGTCAATAAGAGTCTTTGGGTAGTGGCTTAGTTCCTCGAAGCTCTGGTTGGTTGGCATTGTTGTTGTTCACATGGGGTCTCAAGCCCTTCAAGCTCTTCTCCAGTCCTTTCTGTGATTCCTTCAACAGGGGTCCTGTTGTTCTTAGTTCAGTGGTTTGCTGCTGGCGTTAGCCTCTGTGTTTGCTGTATTCTGGCTGTGTCTCTCAGGGAGAGATCTACATCCAGGGTTCTATCAGCTGCACTTCTTTGCTTCATTCATCTTATCTAGTTTGGTGGCTGTACATGAATGAGCCACATGTGGGGCAGGCTCTGAATGGGTGTTCCTTCTGCCTCTGTTTTAATCCTTGCCTCTCTATTCCCTGCCAAGGGTATTCTTGTTCCCCTTTTAAAGGAGTGAAGCATTGGCATTTTTTGCTCATCCTTCTTGAGTTTCTTCTGTATCCCCTAGTTGTAATCTGAGCATTTGGGCTGATATCCATTATCAATGGTATATAATAATGTGTTTTTCTGTGATTGTATTACCTCCTCAAGATGATATTTTCAGTTCCATCCATTTGCCTATGAATTTCCTAAAGTCATTGTTTTTTTATAGCTGAATAATATTCCATTGTGTAGATGTACCACATTTTCTGTATCCATTCCTCTGTTGAAGGACATCTGGGTTCTTTCCAGCTTCTGGCTATTATTAATAAGGCTGCGATGAACCTAGTAGATCATGTGTCTTTGTTATATGTTGGGGCATTTTTTGGGTATATGCCCAAGAGAGGTATAGCTGGATCCTCAGGCAGTTCAATGTCCAATTTTCTGAGGAACCTCCAGACTGATTTCCAGAATGGTTGTACCAGTCTGCAATGCCACCAACAATGGAGGAGTGTTCCTCTTTCTCCACATCCTCACCAGCATCTGCTATCACAGGAGTTTTTGATCTTAGCCATTCTGACTGGTGTGAGGTGGAATCTCAGGGTTGTTTTGATTTGCATTTCCCTTATGACTAAAGATATTAACATTTCTTTAGGTGCTTCTCAGCCATTCTGCATTCCTCAGCTTTGAATTCTTTGTTTAGCTCTGAACCCCAATTTTAATAGGGTTATTTGTCTCTCTGCAGTCTAACTTTGTGAGTTCTTTGAATATTTTGGATATAAGCCCTCTATCAGTTGTAGGATTGGTAAAGATCTTTTCCCAATCTGTTGGTTGCCGTTTTGTCCTAACAACAGTGTCCTTTGCCTTATAGAAGCTTTGTAGTTTTATGAGATCCCATTTGTCGATTCTTGATCTTAGAGCATAAGCCATGGGTGTTTTGCTCAGGAAATTTTCTCCAGTGCCTATGTGTTCAAGATTCTTCCCCACTTTTCTTCTAATAGTTTGAATGTAACATCTGGTTTGATGTGGGATTCTTGATCCCACTTGGACTTAAAACACAGGGTGATAAGCAGCATGGATCATCTGCATTCTTCTACATGCTGATCTCCAGTTGAACCAGCACCATTTGCTGAAAATGCTATCTTTTCTCCATTGGATGGTTTTGGCTCCTTTGTCCCATAGTGTGTGGCTTCATTTCTGGGTTTTCAATTCTATTCCACTTGTCTATCTGCCTGTCTCTGAACCAATACCATGCAGTTTTTATCACTATTGCTCGGTCCAGATTATTTTAATTTTGAAAATATATTGCCATTGTTTTAAGATATTCAGTTTAAACAAAAAATACATCATCTGTACTTAGCAATAGGACCGTGAAATTCTGAAATAAGTTAGATAAATAACCCTCACTATACATGTAATAAATTAAAATAAAATGGTAAATAGCTATCAAAAAGTGTACAGCAACTCGGAAACTAATAAAAATCAGAACATTGGTCTCTTTGATGAATAATATTTTTCTCTAGTACATCACCACTTCACCAGGAAGAATCTGAAATGCCCAAATTATTTCTTTCCCCAAATGAAGTACGTATTGAATAATAACATTGGGCTAATTTTTAAAACTAAGTTGTCTCTAGAGAAAATATATGATACTATCACATGAAGAAACACATGTATGACAAGAGGTCTAGTATTAAAATACAAGAGATATTTTAACTTGTGTACAAATATGAGGATTTATAGTAAAAATATACCATACAAGAAAAAATAAATACTACATGATATCACTTATATGTGCCCTTTTATATAGATGAGCAGAGAGCAGAATGGAAGTTACCAGGTATTGAGATCAGGGAGTGTTGCTCAACAACATAAAATTTATTCACAATAATTTCTTATAAATATGCCATACATTTTGTTAAATATGCACTCTCATGTGTTTTCCAACTATTCAAGATATAGAATGTATTTATTACCTCAGAATAGTTTCTTTTCATATATTTATAGCCAGCACTACCACTTCTTATATACCAGGACACATCTGCTCCTTTTCTCCTCCATAAACTACTATTTCTGCTAAAATTGCATATAAATGCTAATAGAGTACGTTATAGTATGGTATATATTAGCTCTTTCCCTAGAAAGATACTTTGAAATTTATCGAAGTTGGTAATCTGGGTAGAAGGAAGTTTGTTTGATTGTTTGTAAAGCATGCCAATATATGGTTATAATACTGCTTACTGTTGATGAATGGTATAGGATACTTACATGTGTATCATTTATATTATCTGTTCTTTAAATGGAGTTTATCTGCAATTTCCTCAAAACTAAGTTCTAGTTTTCAGGCATTGCAAAATCTTAATATCTTGCAAAACACAATTTACATAAGTTTTGGTAGTTGGTGTGAAATTTTCCAATGTGTTGCTATTATTTTCTTCTTTCTTGAAACTAATAAGGCAACCTATGGCAGACATTTCAAAACCATGAAAATATCCTTCCATGATGATTCCAGAATCATCAGATGGATTATTGCAGTTGTAACCAATTATTTTCCAATCTATCATTGCCTTTTATTGATTACTTATCATCTTTATTGTAAACAAGTCACCTACTTCCATTTATGTGTGTATATGTTGTTGAATTCGAACTACAAAGACATATCAGAACTTGTGGGTTTTTATTTTTATTCGTATTTTTTTATGTCTGCCAATTGATGCGTTGATCCTCAAATAACTTGATTTGACAAATAGAATTCCAAGAAAATATTTAGTTATGTGCCTATTAATTATCTCATTGATCATACTACTATTAAATTTGTGATTCTTTTTTCAAGTATAAATTCATTCTTTCAAGTTTTTCACAAATTAGGTAAGCTTTAGGTTAAGGGATTTTGCCTGAGGAACCACTTTTTATATCTTCTAGCACTACGCTTTTAATCTGTTTACACACCTTGGTGCTCCTTTCGCTTCAAACTGTAATATTTTTTTTATTTTTTTCTCCTAGCTTAATTGTTCCTTTTTATTGTGGATCTGCAAAAGACTGATCACTAAAAACTATACAAAATATAGTCAATACTAGATTCTTTTGAATTCTTCTCTGCAAACACAACTAATCCAACTAATTCTTCTCTTTATTCTAAAGCAGATTTTTTTGGGCAAGAGCAGAAAGCAGCCATAGACTTCACAAAATATCACAAGAACAGTCTCTATGCCACATACTAAATTTATTCTCCTCTGAAATCTCTTTGAGTTCTACTCCCCACAGTCTAAATTACATCAACACCACTGTATTCCATATAATTACAAGAACATCCCATTAAGCTTTGCTTAACATTTCCAATTGTTTTTCTAGTTCAAACTGCCAAAGTGCTCCATAACCTTCCAAACAAAGGCATGGTCCAGACTATCACATAATATTCCAGTCCCTGATACCAAGTTTTCCCTTATCTGGGCTTTCTATTGTTATGAGGAAATACCATGACCATGGCAACTTCTAATAAAGACAATATTTAATTGGGCTTTCATGATGACAATTCCTGATGGTCAACTTGACTATATATGAAATGAACTACATTCTAGATATAGAGGCACACCTGTGCTCCAGATCTTGCGACTGAAGGACAGGCTTCTGACCTGATTTTGACATGGAGATCTTGAGGCATAGTGGCCATGAAAATCTTCAAACCAAGCAAGGTAGTATAGGCCTTTAATTACAGGAGACCGAGGCAAGCAGATCTCTAAGTACAAGGATAGCCTGGGACAACTCAAGTTCCAGATACCAGCATGATGGTACTCACTCTTAATCTGGATCACACCTTCTGTTTGATGCCTACATTAGGGCATTGAAAGAAATAAGACTCACTCTTTTTTTTAACTGATTGCACTTAGTTGTCAGCACATCTGTTGAAATCTACTTCTTAAGGATTCCTGCTTATACAGAAGACCATGTGAAATAGTTAGCCTCGTGAGACTAAGCAACTACTAGATTTTTGTACTTCATAGACATAGCTGGTAGGTTAGTTGTGCTGCAGACTGTGATTCATTACATTAAATTTTCTTAATATAGGGACATTCCATAAGTTCTATGACTCTAAAGAACACTGAATAACATAGCTCACTTACAGTCATTGTGAGAAACATGGCAGGAACAGACAGACATGGTTCTGTAGAATGAGTCAAATGTTCTACATCTGGACCATCAGGCAGCTGGGAGAGAGAGTAATACAGAGCCTAGCTTGAACATTTCAAACCTCAAAGCCCACCCCCAGTGGCACTTCCTCCAACAAAGTCACACTTACTCCAACAAGCTCACATCTCCTAATAATGTTACTCCCTATAAGCCTATGGAGGTCATTTTCACTCAAATCACCAAACATTAAAAATATAGCCAAAGATCTCATTGAATGAACTAGATTAATCCTCCTCCTTGTTGAGAAAAAGTAAAGCAAGTGTTTTGGCAAATTTATTTCCATTTTTATTTTGTTTTTCACCTTTGTACTTATTAAAGGATGTGGGGGCTTTTGATAGTGTATAACCTAAATATGTATGCAAATATGTAGGTATTTTGAACTATCTATCCCCTCTGAGAAGGATCATTCCATCAATATCCTTTAGTCCCATGGTTCTGTTTTTATGGTAAATTATTTTCTTTTTAAATTTTATGTTGTTACTTCTCCATTGCTCATACAAAAAACTTGTAAATATGCTTATGTTCCTTTGCATTATTAACTTCAGAGATAATATCATTCTTCTGGAATTCACACCATATATTACTTGTTTTACATATGTATATTACATATATTACACATATACAAATACTATGGAAATAAATATATATTTCATTGTTAGGAGGAATACTTGCTAATTTCGAAAAGTAAAAGTGTAGTTCTTGTTGGTATTATGAAGCTTAATTTTAGTTTTATGAACATTTGCATTGCCAACATTAATGTCTAGCAGTGTATTTCTTTTAGTCTCTGCGTGAAATGTATTCAATAGTTGAAATGATTCTGATATTTCCTAATCATACAGTCACTTCACATGCCATTAAAACTCCTTATTAATTTGACTGGATAGTTTCAATATAGTCTATTAAACCACTTAATTTTTGCCTGCTATAGTGCATATTTTACTAGTAAGACCACGCCATTAGATAATTTTTCATTTGTTTTAATCAATGGTTCATGTAAACTTTTATGGGCAATGAGGGTTAGCAAAAGACCAAATTGCCTTGCTGACATGTCTAAGAAGCTGTTGCAATTTGTAAAAGAATTTCATCAAAAGATTTGGAAAATCACAAATCTGTAGGCAGTGCAGCCTCTTTTAGGATAGGAATTGATGCAGTGGAAAAGAAAGAAAGGTTTAGAATCAAATGAAGCAATCTCCCCAACATCTACATTCAATTTGAAATGGCATTGTTCCTCCTCTGAGAGTTATGAGTTTTGTGACCTTCATAAAGAACTTCAAAATGATTGCCAAGTACTTCAAGAGCTCTCTGAATTAATTTAGTGTTTTCATGTATTTTCATTTCAAAAGTTATTTTTCTGTAGTAATTTGAGAAAATAAGTGCTTTCCTTTAAGTACAAAAAGTTAGAATATTTTTGTATTGAAATATATGCCCTTATCTTTCCTTCCTATTTTAGCATTTTGTCATTCTTCTGAATCTCTTGTGGATTTATGTTTTTGGGAAGAAAATAGGCTCAACGACTGAAATGCCTGTTTCCAACAAAACTACAACATGGGTATTTGAAGCATTCATTGTGGATAGAATAATTTTATAAGCTCCAAAAAATATTGACATTTAAACTGACAATATTATATCAGTACTCTTCAACAACATGGCCTCTCCTTCCTTTTTCATTTGACACATCATTCCTTTTTCCTTTAGTGTCACACTCAGTATGTCACTCATCATTTTATATCCTATTGGTATTTTTGCCTCAGACATTTCCTGGCTGCCTTAGCTACTTCATTTTCCTTGAATCTATCCAGCTTTGTTTGACGAGGACCCTGCCAACTTCAACTCAGGCTGGTTCACCAACCTCATGCCAAATTGTGGCCTGTTTTTCACCTGGCCAGATCTGAACCTAGTTCGGGCAATTTCAATCAATCACTGTCTCTATGAGATAGAAAAATTCATTTGACAAATTTCTGAATTCATTCAGCTGGAAATAGATTTATTGTTTTTATCTCTAGAATGTCAGAACAAAATGTTCTGACCAATGTTATAGGCTAGAAAGTTAATTATAAGATACTGTGTAAAGCTTTGTTGTTTTTCCAGGTTTTTTCTTGACTATTATATATGTTTTAAACCAAAATACTATAACATCATTTGTATACAAATACATTTTCTACCTCTCTAATACACACACACACACACACACACACACACACACACACACAGACACGAAATGTATTCAATAGTACGTGCTGTACCACAAACTAACTACAATTGCACTTGTGGTTTATGTTTGTTTCTCCCAAGCAACTGGGTACTCCTCCTGCATGAAAAATGAAATGTATGGGAATCATGTGTGCTTAGGCCTTGTCCACTTTTTAATGGCTAAATCCCCAAATACATGTGATGCCCTTTGAAATCACTGTGACTATGGTTAAATAGGTGGTCAAATTAAAAGCAAGAGAAAGATGTGACATAACTAATCCTCATGCTCCTGTTAGCATGGGTTCAAGAATATGTAAAACAAATATTTTCTTATTGTTTAAAGTTATAAATGAATAAGGAGCATGCACATACACACACCATTATGCAGGGTTCATTTATACTTACAAACTGATTTCTGTCAATGAGATTCATACCTTTAATTGTGCCATACAAATTTTTAAAAAACACAATTATCACTGTGGGAAAAGAATGAGAATCTCAATTGCAGATAATAGAAGGTAATGAAAAACAGCAATAAGATTTGAAATTATGCCTTAAATTTAGAGTTCATCAATGCATGACTATGGAAATACAAAACAGTGTAAATTTTTTGCATATGGTTATACTTTTGATTTTCTTTTAAAATATCTCTATACTAATATAAATTTATTAAGAGTTATGAATTGTTATAAAATAATCATTATGTCCTCGGCAAAAATATCTAAAATATATGCTTGAATACATTTTCTGGGACTCTAGTAGCTTAAAGTGAAAATACAATCCATACTAGAATATTTCATATACCCCTGATGGAGTTATGAATAGCAAAGTTAACCCTTATCACATGAAATGCTGTACCTGAATAGAAATATTTGAGGCAACTATTTCAATCACTGAGCACAATTAGAACTTAAAACTTTATTACTTAGAAGGTAAACTGCTGGACAGAAGTAGAGGCAGATGGCTCTCTGTGAGTTCCAAGAACAGCTTGTTCTACATAGTAAGTTCCCAAACAGCAGCCTGAGCTATATAGTGAGACCCTCTCTCAGACACATATCCCAACATCCCAAATACAAACACACACACACACACACACACACACACACACACACACACACACACACACACACAAATAGAAGGAAAACCCATATGCTAGTCATTTTAACCTAATTATGTAGCCTTGCACTATTATTTAATACTGCAAGATTAAATATGAGAAGGTAAAGTCTACATGAAGAATAGGAGTAAATAAAAAAATGATGACATACATCTTACCAAATACAAAGGCCCTCAGAATATTACAGAATAACATCTTTTAAATGCAAGAAAAAATATAAACCTTGTTAATTCAGAATTTTTGTGTCAAATAGATTTCAAGAAAGGGTAATGAAGAAAACATGTTTTTGTTGTTTTGTTATTATTGTTTTGTTTTTGCTGGCTTATGACCCTGGCTTAGTAAAGATTTCTTAGAAATAATTTCAAAGTAAGATATATAAAATTTATCTAATTAAAATTTATCAAAATCTGGAAAGTCTAATATCTAAATGATGTTGTAAGCACACTGAAAAAGGCAAAACCAACACCAGAAAAATATTGTCAAAACATGAACCTAAAAAAAAGATCCATAAACAGAATAAGAAAACTAAGTAAGTTATTTAAAAATCAAAGTATACAATTTTTTTTGAAAAAAGTTGTGATACTTGTTAAAATATGGTATAGCAGACTTTATTTCAGATTCACCCATAAGGACAAAGTGTTTAAAAAGAACAATGCCAATCCAACCAGAGCTCCAGGGACTAAGCCACCACCCAAAGACTATATACATGGACTGACCCTGGCTCAACTGCATAGGTAGCAATGAACAGCCTAGTAAGAGCAACCGTTGAAGGGGAAGCCCTGGGTCCTGCTAAGTTGAACCACCAGTGAACTAGATTGTTGGGGGAGGGCAGCAATGGGGGGAGGATGGGGGGAACACCCAGAGAAGGGGGGGCGAGGTTAGAGATGTTGGCCCGAAACCGGAAAGGGAATAACAATCGAAATGTAAAGAAGAAAATACCAAGTTGAAGTAAAGATGGAAAAAAAAAGAACCATTTATTGTATAGGCAGAGGAGGCTGAGCTCAACTCTGAAACCAAATAAAGTAAGCAATTTTAGCCAAAGGATTGAAGGATTTGAAACAAAAGATTTGAAGTAGCCAATGGATTGTAGCCTGAGGAGTGTTAGATTGAAGTTTTCTAGGATTATGCAGGAAGTTCTGGTTTTACTAAGATTCTTGTTGAAAGCAGACCAGCATAGTCAGGTATAACCTGAAAATAATTTTGCCAGCTATCAAAAATGGTTATCTTAAATAGCTGGAGGGTTCTGGCTAATCTTACTTGGTAAGATTCATGTAAAAATTGGATGTAGTGAAGATGGACAAAATAATCCAAAATATTTGGCCTCGTGATGATTCAGAGTAGCTTGCTCAATGTTTAGTCAATAGGAATGTTTTTATCACACGTCAGTAAAATATATAAGGATCACAAATTAATGTAAGAGTGAGTGTTATTGGTCATTTGAAAAATTAAAATTATTATTCATCTATTAAATTCACTAAAGTACCTCTGAAAAATACGTATAAAAAGTAAAGCAAATGAAAACACTGTTTTAGAATGATATTATATGTCACAGACACTTTGGAAAATAAATGAATATTTGCTATGGTAAAGTGATCTGTTGCATTGCTTGAAAAGGACTGTATAGCACTGTGCAAATGATTTGGTATGGCTTTTCATTTAAATACCCCTTCTTCCAAACATTCGAGGTCGAACTCTTCTACCCCTGCATGGGATACGAATCTTGACCCCAGTGCACTGGTTTCTGTCGTCCCTATCAATAAACCCCTTGTTGATTGCATCAAGATCGGTCTCTCTTGAGTTCTTGGGGGGTTGCGTCACCCAAGACTTGAGTGAGGGTCTCCCCACTCCAGGGGTCTTTCAACAGCATGAAAAAGGCCTTCCCAAGCTCAAACCAGACAATAATTACAATATAGAGAAAGGAGGTAGGTTTGAGGAGTTATTGGCAATTGGTAACTCCTGGGAGAGGGAGAGTCATTTTCTTGAAAGGTATAACTGATAAATCAACCGCACACCAAAACAGTCCCCATATCCAATAGTGTTAAAGCAGCACAAGTTGGATTCCATGGGTTTACAAAAAAAGACATAAACCTTAGTGACTGGGAAAGGAGAATGCTATTTAGGAGGAGTTGGGGGAGTGGAATGGATATGATTAAAATAGATTGTGAAATGTTATCAAATGATTAATGCAAATATTATTAAAAAGAATAAACATGAACAACAAGTAAGTGAATACAAACATTCTTGGTGTCACTATAAATCAGTAAGATGAAAATTAAAACAGTGATAATTCTAGTATTGACTTTTTAAGGAATCTCACCGAAAAATCTAGTTCTACTAGTTTATGTACCCATCAACACTGAATAAAATTATCCTTTCCCCACATCCGTTCAAATACCTGTTGTAATTTAATTTCTTGATAATTCTTCTTAAGGTAAGATAAAGTCTCAAAATATCATTAATTTCCACTTTCCTGATAGTTAAAGATATGAAGCACATTTTTTAAACATTCATTGGCCATATCTCTTGCTAATTCCTGACTCATATCTACAGCCCTTTCTTTTAGTTTGGTTCATTGTTTATTAGATTTTTTCTGTTTTGTATATTCTGTATAATCTTTGTATATTCTGGAATTCACATTTTGTTACAAGGTATTAAATCCATTTGTAGTTGATTTTTGTGCTCAGTGAGAGAGATGTATAGTTACAAAAGCATCCCTTTTCCCTAACAGCATTGGTTCAAGATTTTTTTTCTTCTTTTTTTCCAAGGTCTTTCCTAAACAATAGTGATTATACTGTAGTGGAAGGCTAAACATCTAAGAATGTACAGGAAGCACAGATTAGACTTTTTTTAAAAAATGGCCAAATTTAAGTACATAGGAAAGATATTTAGTATGTTAGGTGTTAGGAGAAGTGAGTGAATATAATCAAAACACATTGTCCTTAATTCTCCAAGAATTAATAAAATGGCGAGAAAGCAGGTGGTTCTGATTGTCTACGCTTAAGCCTGTATTTTCAATTCTAATCCATTGACATAAGTGTCAATTTTGTACTGGTTCCATTTAGTATATATATATGTGTGTGTGTGTGTGTGTGTGTGTGTGTGTGTGTGTGTGTGTGTGTGTGTACAATCTGAGACTGGCTATGGAAATCTCTCCAGGAAATTTTTTTTATTGATAGTTCCCTTAGGTTATTTGAATTTTTGAGTTCTCATGTAAATTTAGAATTGTTTTGCAAAATTTTGTAGAACGTGGTATGGGAATTTTTGATTGAGATTTTAAAAAACTGTAAATTGCTTTTTGATATAATGAGTATTGGCACAATATTTATTCTGATAATCTATTTTATATAAGAGGTCTTTCCATTTTCATTTTTAGAAGACTGAACTTCTAAAAATGTTAGCCTTTATATTTTCCTTGGTCATGATGTCTCTTCACAGCAATGCAACCCTAAGTAATACAGTCTTGAATCAGACAAAAGAATAGGTGAAGGGAATTTTAAGGGAGAGAGGAATATAAAACAAAATAGGTGGACAGAGAAACTAGAATGCATTATGTTCAATTATGAAAATGTTAATTTATTAATTTAAAAGCATGGTGGTAGAACTACTCTGTAAAATTGAAAATTGCTTTCAAAATTTTTTTTCTTTTTTTTTTTTCAGAGCTGGTGACCGAACCCAGGTCCTTGCGCTTAGCTAGGCAAGCGATCTACCACTGAGCTAAATTCCCAAACCCTTTAAAATTTAGTTTACATAAAATCAGAAATATTTTTGGAGTACAGTATTAGTTCAGTTAAGTATAAACTAGCTTTTTAAATTGGTAATTCCACTATCTGATTTTTGTCTAAATAAAAATTAAATGTTGGCTGACATAGACTAGTATGACAATAGCTACAGTGGTTTTACTCAAAACAATAAAATGTTAGGAGTAGCAAATGATATTTAGCTATATAATACACAAACTGATGTATATTTGTCTAAATAAACAATATTTAGAAATAAAAAGATCTATTTATATACACACATTATACATTTCTCAAACATAACTGGTGGAAAAATTGGCAGATGACAAATATTACATATTTTATAATTCTTTCATAATACGAAAAGAAAAGTAATAAATATATATGTATAAAAGTTTCTACTGGGGGGTTGGGGATTTGGCTCAGTGGTAGAGCGCTTGCCTAGCAACCGCAAGGCCCTGGGTTCGGTCCCCAGCTCCGAAAAAAAAAAAAAAAAGTTTCTACTGTAGGGTATAAAGGTCATGTGGTATATCTCCAACATTGTTATAACTGGGTTGTTTTGTAGTTCTACATTTAGCCTTTGTTTGTTTGTTTGTGTGGATGGTTGTGTTATTGAGACATGGTCTCACTTTGTAACACTTGATGTCCTGGAACTTACTATCTAGACCAAGCTGGCCTCAAACTCACAGAGATTCAACTGCCTCTATTTTACTACTGCTGGGATTAAATGACATGTGCAATCATTCCCAGTATTGCTTTTGGTATTTTGAGAAACCATCACACTGATTTTTGTGGTAGCCGCACTATGGTGGATTATCACTGCTCTTTACACACACAGTCTCTAGCACTATTTAGTATTTTTTATTTGGCTGTTTTGATTTTTATAGCTGAGGTAAGATAAATTCTAAAGGTAGCTTTAATTTGTTTTTCACAGATGGTTGAATACATCAAAATTTAATCATTGACTTATTTATTGACTATCAGCTTTAGGGTTTATTTTTTATGTATGCTTTAGTTTTGCAGGTATTTATATATTTTAGATATGGTGAGTAGTGAGTTGGTCATTTCTTTCTTTATAAACAGATGTAATGGCCATATGTCAGCAACCTCTCATGTTTTCTTATCCTCTTGAACTCCCTTTTTTTATTTCTTTGTTAGATAAGCTTATTTGACCAGGTATTAACTACTTCCTTGAACTCCTGAAATGCTTAAATATCTAAATATTGCTAATTCTACATGCTTCCTCTGTTATTTTTTAGCTCTGAACTTTGTTCTAAATTAGCCAATTGGGAGTTGACTGTAGGCTGAACCTCAGCCAATGGAGAACCACCAGCTGTAAGGATAGTGACAAACACCATCTAAGCCATGTATATGTATGTACTGCTATTCACTAATTCAGCAGCACACATTTTCTGATAACAAAGGCTGTGTCATGTTACTTTAGTTTTGTTCATGTGTATTTTTGTGCAGCACTGAGATTAGTATTTCCTGAGAACATTAACCCCTTCTCTGAAACAGAGCTGGCAAAAGTTTGTCTTCAGTTCTGCAGGCTACTTGTTTTCTTTGCTAGTAGTTTCTTTTGCTGTGCAGAAGCCCATTAATTTAATGTAATTCTATTTGTCAATTCCTGAAGCTATTTCCTTTACTATTAGAGTTCAGTTCGGAAATATGTTGCCTACCCTCATATCATAAAGTGCTTTTCCCATTTTTTCTGTAATATCTTTTCAATTATAAAACAATATTTTATAAAAGCCATTTAAGTTTACTCATGCAAAGGGAAAGTCATCCAATACACAAGACTTTTAAATCTACTTTGTACTGGAAAATTTTATATCCTTTATTTTTGAAACCTTAATGCAAAGAGCTTGTTCTTTAGTTTTCTTAATAAAAGTCACTCAAGGTTACCAAAGCAAAGATATTGATTCTGCAGTCAAGACAAGCTTTTAATAAAAATGTGCAAAAACCACAATGCTACTATTATTATAATGTAAGTTATTATTTATTTATGAAAATTATATAATTTATTTTACCCAGAGATAATGGGAAATATAACAGTAAAATTATTGAATAAATATACCTTAAGTTACATTATGATTTGCGCTATTGATAATATCAGAGAAAAATCCTTAGAATGCATTAGTGGTTTCAGTAAAATTAATTCAAACTTTTTATTTCATTACTTTTAAATTACTTAGAGTGTAATTATCCCATTCTTCTGAATTTAATGCCTATCGAAATATATTTAATAATTTGCAAGTATGGCTTTATCTGGAGCTGAAATTAACTACACACAACTATTTGTAGCATTTTTGTACCTCAGGCATTAGGTCTCTTAATATAAAGTCATGTGGTCAGGAATGACATCACTAATTTAGCTTAGGATGTTGCTGAAAATTTAAGGGTGGATACTCTGTTTCTTAGGTTTCTTTTTGGAGGGATTCTAATTTTATTTTTAATTAAATTTTAATGCTACATTCATTATAACAGATCACAACAAGGTAAAAATACGGAGAAACTTAGATGTCTGCAGCTTTCAGAAATTGGTTAATCTGTTTCTAGGCTAAGTGAATAAATTATCAAGGACTCAGCATATCTCTAGTGTTTGAAGGCATATTAAAATGGGGTTTTAATTACTTTTAGAACAAGGAAACAAAACATAATTTAAAAAATATTTCTGAACATTGTGTATAGTGTCTTCAGTATAAATATTTAGTGTCCGTATTTTATTTGTATATAGACTCCAAAATATAAAAGACTTCTTGTCTTTTCATATATTAAATGCCATGAACTGGTATTAAAAGTTCATGTATAGTAAGTAAGATTCAATAAGTGAGATTGGAATAGATTTTAAATATGGAAAAAAGCTGAATGTACATTTTCCCATTATAAGTATCAATTCCATTTCTAGTGCCACAGAATGTTCCAGTTCACTGATAGAAATGAACTGTAGATTTTAGCTTGTTTATTCTCATCTAAAAGAAACAATGTCATCTAAATTAAGATATTGAGAATGAATTATACTCCATATTTTGGCATGAAATTTCTTTAATTCAAAGCAATAAATTATTCTAAGTAGGGCATTTCAGAAACTGTTGAACATTCTATAATTATCTCAAGGCAAAATTCATTTATTATGTTTATGAAACTATAGTCAGCAGTTCAAACACCAATTTTAATTATCAAAATTCTATAAGAGTATATATAATACAGTTACATATGATTTTGACAGTTACAAGCCAAGAGATAATAGTAAACAATATTATAAAATTTTTGCTTTCAGTAAATCAATTATATGGCAATTTCTCAAAGAATTGAAAATCAATCTACCTCAAAACTGAGTTATACCACTCCTGTGCACATACCCAAATGGTACTCCTTCCTATCACAAGAACATTTGCGAAACCATATTCACAACAGCTTCATTCATTTTAGCCAGAAACTAAAAACAATGTAGTTGTCCCTCAACCAAATAATGTATATAGAAAATGCAGTACATGTACACAATGTGATACTGCTCAGCTATTAAAAACAGGACATCATGAATTTTGCAGGCTAATGGCTGTAACTAGAAAAAAAAAACATACTGAGTGAGGTAACTCAGACCCAGGAAGACAAACATGGTATGTACTCACTCATAAGTGGATGTTACATGTAAAGTGAAAGACAAACATGTTACAATCCACAGACTCAGGGAGGCCAAATAAAATGTAGAATCTAAGGATGGGATCTAAGGATCTATTTGGAAAGAAAACAGAGAATAGATATAGCAGGTGGTCTGGGAGTGGGTGTGTTTGAGAACAGGAGGAATCAGGTACGGGAAGAGACAGAGAAAATATTGGGAGAAACAACTGGAATTCAAAGACATTTTGGGAGCAAGTGAAAACCCAGAGCAATGGAAACTCCATGGAATCTACAAAAGTAACCTTAGCAAAGCCTTATAGTAATGGGAGGCATAGGACCAGAACTGCCAGTCTTCTATAACCTGGTAAGGCTTCAAGTAGATGATGGATTTGGACACCAATCCAGCTACAAAATGTTTGACCTACAGTTGGTTCTGTTGTCAGAGTATCCTGGAATCATAACCTAGCTGTACTGCCATTAAAAAAACCAGAGAGACTTAATGCACAACTGATGGAAGGAGACGTTGAATATCACATTAAGGGTGAGCTTTAGAGGTCCTGCTGAGGAGGGAAGAGAAAGGATTAGCTGAACCAGATAGGTCAGAGACACAGCATGAGAATACGCCCCACAGAAACAGATGATATTGACTGATGGGAATTTGAGAGACTGTGAAGCCTGTAGGGATTTGACCTATCTCCTCTACATATAGTTATGGCAGTATAGCTTGGAGGTCTCGTGAAAATCCTACCAATGGATATAGTGTCGGCCCCTTACTCTTTGTCTACTTAGGGACTCCTTTCTCCCTACTGCTTTGCTTTGTCCAGCCTTGAAGTGATGGTATGTGCCTGGTATTATTGCTATGCCATTTGTTTGATGTCCTTAGGAGGGCTGCTTTTATTCTGAGGGAAGGTAGGAGTGAGGGAGGGGGAAATCCGGAGGAGAGTGGAGGTAGAGGAATGGAGAGGCTAGAAGAAGGGGAGGGAGATGAAACTGTTGGGAAGAAACTGCTGTCAGGATGTAATATATGAGAGAATAATTTAAAAAGACTATAAATCTTTCTATATACAGTAAAAACACTGCAACTCATAATATAGAGCAGTGATGAAACTGAGTTGAAATGTTTCAGGAAGCATTTGTTGGCACTTACTGGATTGATGGCATACACAGCTCAAATATGTGTACTGTGTTATAAAATCTGTGCTGTATGTGTGAAGTCACATGGTATAGCATAGGCTCCTGCTGCTAGGTACATCTCAGATTTATAACACGTTTGAATTTTCATTAATTGTTGGCCATTGCATATTAAGAAGCCTTTACTTTTACCAAAATATTCATGAGTCTTTCAGTCAATTAGTTACACATATGGGATGAGAACCACAATTTAAGTGGTCTACTCCAAATCATTCTAAAGGCTTCCAGCAACCATTAATATCCATACATGAAAAGTTCATATGAAAAAAAAAACAAAGTACAAAGAAAGAAAACTAATAAAGATAGAGATCTCACTGAATTATGAAATCATTTGGTTTCTCTATTTGGATCTTGCCCAGCTTTGAATCTTCTTGTTATAAGTGAAAATGCATTTTCCCAGTGTTTGTAGAATTTGGATTCAATCTTTTTTAATTTTTATTCATTCCCAGTTTTGTGTGTGTGTGTGTGTGTGTGTGTGTGTGTGTGTGTGTGTGTGTGTGTATCTGTGTGTTTGTATTTACCAGTCCTTCTGTATATTTACTATATGTGTACTGGTTGATTCTTTTAAAAAATATTCTACTAAGCAGCATGGAAGCACTTCATTATATAAATACAATTTTTGATTTATAATATTTATTGGACTGAGTTTTAAAGTAAAACGTGGCAATCATTATCCATGATCATTGCATATAGTCTAATCAACAGAAATAAAGCAAATACATTTGTTCACAGAGTATAATTCAACTGTAAAGGGATTACCAGAAAATCTGTAGGAATAACAGATTGTCATAGTCAATAGTTCAGAGTCTCCAAATGCTTACATTATGGAAGCATCAAGTCAAATCTAAGGTCTTGTGCATTAAAATATTTCAAAATAATCACAGACAGATGCAATCATGGAATAAACTCAAGAGCATTGGACTAAAGTGTAACAGTTTCGTAAGTATCAAGATATACACAGGAGTCATTTCTATTTTATTTCCACTTTAATTACTGAATTAATTGCAGATTCCAATGACCATATTGTTTATTCTCTCTTCAAGAATGAAGGTTTAATTTCATTCCAGAAAATGAGATAGTGGAGAAAACTTAAAGAAAGACACCTTTAAGTAACAAAAAAGCAGGAAAAATACTGACTTGTAATTTTTAATAATGACTTAAAGTATTACTAATACAGAAATAATTTTTACCATGTAGTCTTTCCTTTTACAAGGTAGAAAAATGAAAATCAATCATTGTTAAATAGTGAAGGCTTTAAATTATTGTGAAACGATCAGAAGTGCAAAAGATAAGAATAGAAATAAAATGCTGAAAATCCTGAAGATCTATGTACAAGAAAATCAAGATTATAATAAAAACCTAAGAGTTGTCTTTGAATGGTGTTGAAAGTACAATAAAATCCTGCTTAATCTTCAAAGCCTCAAAGATAGCTCCGTAACTTACATTTGGGTCAGAATTACAAAAAATATTTGAAACTAGATCTGTATTATTGCATTCAAGGGTTTAAATGAGATTAAGAATGTGTCCTCTGGTAGATTTTCTGAAGAAAGTAATTGTGATAATTATATGAAGCTGATATTTAGCTGATACATCTGTTTGCTGAAAATGTATAAAGTACGTGAATGGACATGAAATCATATCTCAAGGTGAAGTATATTACTATGTAAATATGTTTGCATTTGGAATCTACTTTCTATGAAGATATGTTATATTTAAAGTATGTGTCTCATATGCACTGCTTGGACTTTCTGAAACAAGTATGAAAATACTGTTGAATTTTCTGAAATTGATAATACCAATTCAACACGAAATAAACTCAATGGTATATTTTGAACATTTCTTGTTTCTGTTCTGCATTCCCTGGGTATTTTTTTCTTACTATTTTACTTGTACAGTTTGCTTGCTTTTTTTATGTTTTGATGAGTTTTATTTTTGCTTTTGTTATTGATGATGGTGATGATGATATTGTTTGGGATGTGTGTGTGTGTGTGTGTGTGTGTGTGTGTGTGTGTGTTTGTGCTTGCTTGCTTTTTAAGAGTCAAAGAACATAAATTTGGATTGCTGAGATACAAAAGGTCTGGGATGAATTAGAGGTGGAAAATATGATCAAACTACATTGAAAGAAAAAATCCAATGAAAAAGAAAAAAGCCCCACTCAAATATATTTAAATTTTTATATCTAATGAAATTATAGATGCTGACTTTGTTTTTTGTTGTTGTTGTTGCTGTTTTTGTTTTGTTGGAGGTGGGGTTATCTGTGTGTGTGTGTGTGTGTGTGTGTGTGTGTGTGTGTGTGTGTGTGTGTGTGTGTGTGTTAAAATTGTTGAGGATGGGCCTCTTGTCACGTGGGGTTAGGGGAAAACCCTGAGTTTTGTTTTGTTTTTACTTGGTTTTTGTTCATGGTTTATGTGCATTGGATGTTGAAAATGTTGATGATTTGAAAGTTCCTGTGTTTTTCAGCCTTTTTGGTTCTTTGAGAAAATACTAGACATGAATAAATTAAGTGAAGAAGAATTTGCTTTGCATTATCGTTTCCGAGGATGCCATCTATGATCAGTTGTATTTTTTGATCCTGGGACTATAGTAACAGAAACATGTGTCAGAAGCTAGTTACCTTATGATAGACAGACAACAAGGAAGCATATCCCCTAAAGATATACATATAGTGCCCTATTTCCACTTGCTAGTCCTCTACTCTGAAAGTTTCCACAACATCCCAAAATAGTTCCACTTGCTGAGGACTACATAGTCAACTTTGAAGCCTGTGGAAAATACATAATACTCAAACTATAAAAGAAAAATCCTATTCTTTTACTTCATATTTATTATATAGTGCTTCTAAAAAATAAGATATATTTTTCTTGTAAGGCATATTACAAATGCTAAATTTGAGATGTTCAATTTGTTCACAGACAGCTTGCTAGCAAGTATATGATTCAACATTTAAATTCTGACTTACATTACTTATATTAAGCATGCATATACTGTCTCAAATATAGCTGGGGTGCTGGTTTTGTTGATTGTTTGTATAGTTCTTTTTGTTTCAACTTGGTTTATTTCAGCCCTGAGTTTGATTATTTCCTGCCCTCTACTCCTCTTGGGTGAATTTTCTTCTTTTTATTCTAGAGCTTTCAGGTATGCTTTCAAGCTGCTAGTGTATGCTTTCTACAATTTCTTTTTGGGGGCATTCAGAGCTATGAGTTTTCCTCTTAGCAATGCTTTCATTTTATTCCATAAATTTGGTGATGTTGTGCCTTCATTTTCATTAAATTCTAAAATGTCTTTAATTTCTTTATGTCTTGCTTGACCACAATGTTTTTGGGTAGAATATTGTTCAGCCTACATGTATATGTGGGCTTTCTGTTGTTTTTATTGTTATTGAAGACCAGCCTTAGTCCATGGTATTCAGATTGGATGCATGGGATTATTTCAATCTTCTTGTATCTATTGAGGCCTGTTTTGTGACCAAGTCTATGGTCTACTTGGAGAAGGTACCCTGAAGTGCTAAAACCCTTTGGTTTTAGGATGAAATATTGTATAGATTTCTGTTAAATCTATTTGGTTCATAACTTCTGTTAGTTTTGCTGTGTCTCTGTTTAGTTTCTGTTTCCATGATGTATACCTTGTTGAGGGTAGTATGTTGAGGTCTCCTACGATAATTGTGTATGCTCCAATGTATTCTTTGAGTTTTAGTAAAGTTTATTTTATGAATGTGGGTGCCCTTGTATTTGGAGCATAGATGTTCAGAATTGAGAGTTCATCCTGGTCGAATTTTTTTGAAAAGTATGAAGTGCCTGTTTTATACTTTTTGATAACTTTTGGTTGAAAGTCAATTTTATTTGATATTAGAATGGCTACTCCAGCTTGTTTCTTGGGACCTTTGTCCCAAGAAAATGTTTTTCAAGCCTCTCACACTTGGGTAATGTTTGTCTTTGTCACTGAGGTGTATTTCATGCATGCAACAAAATGCTGGGTCCTCTTTACAGATCCAGTCTGTTAGTCACCTTCGTTGTGTTGGGGAGTTGAGTCCAATGATATTAAGAGATATTAAGAAATAATGATTGTTGTTCCCTGTCATTTTTGTTATTACAGGTAGAATTATGTTTGTGTGGCTATCTTCTTTTGGGTTTGTTGCAAGAAGATTACTTTCTTGCTTTTTCTAGGGTGTAGTTTCCCTCCTTGTGTTGGAGTTTTCCATCTATTATCTTTTGTAGGGCTGGATTTGTGGAAAGATGTTGTGTAAATTTGGTTTTGTTATGAAATCTTGGTTTCTCCATCTATGTAAATTAAGAGTTTTGCTGGATACAGTAATCTGGGCTGGCATTTGTGTTCTCTTAGGCTCTGTGTGACTTCTGTCCAGGATCTTCAAGCTTTCTTAATATCTGGTGCGAAATCTGGTGTAATTCTAATAGGTCTGCCTTTATATATTATTTTACCTTTTTTTCTTACTGCTTTTAATATAATTTCTTTGTTTTGTGCATGTGATCTTTTGACTATTATGGGACAGGAGAAATTTCTTTTCTGGTCCAATCTGTTTTCAGTTCTGTAGGTTCCTCATATGTTTATGAGCATCTCTTCCTTTAGGTTAGGGAAGTTTTCTTCTATAATTTTCTTGACGATATTTACTGATCCTTTAAGTTGGTAATCTTAGCTTTCTTCTATACCTTTTATCCTTAGGTTTGTTCTTCTCATTGTGTTCTGGATTTCCTGGATGTTTGGGGTTAGGAGCTTTTTGCTTTTTGCATTTTCTTTTACTGTTGTATCAATGTGTTTTTATGTTATCTTCTGCCCCTGAGATTCTATCTTCAATATCTTGTATTTTGTTGGTGATGATTGAGTTTTTGACTCCTGATCTTTTTCCTAGGCTTTCCATGTTCAAGCGTGTCTCCCTTTGTGATTTCTTTACTGTTTCGATTTCCATTTTAGATTCTGGATTATTTTTGTTCAATTCCTTCACCTGTTTGTTTGTGCTTTCCTGTAATTCTTTAAGGAATTTTTGTGTTTCCCGTTTAAGGGCGTCTACTTGTTTACCTGTGTCTCCTGTATTTGTTTAAGGGAGTTATTTTTGTCCGTCCTAAAGTCCTGTATCCTCACCATGAGATGTGATTTTCAATCTGAATGTTGCTTTTCTGGTTTGATGATGTATCCAGGACTTGCTGTAATGGGACAAATAGCTTCTGATGAGGCCAAGTATCCTTGGTTTTTGTTGCTTATGTTCTTTTGCTTGCCTCTCATTCTCTGGTTGTATCTAGTGCTACCTGCCATTGCTGGCTCTGACTGAAGCCTCTTCCTCCTGTGATCCTGGTTGTTTCAGAACTCAGAGTCCAACTGTCTCTGTAATTCTGTGATTCTGAGATTCTGTGATGCTAAGATCCTGGGTGTGTCAGAGTTCCTGGGAGTCAAGCTTCCTCTCTGATCCTGTGAATCTCAGAGCACTTGTTAGTCAGGTTTTCTCTGGGTATTGTAAGGTGGATAAGAGCCAGCACCTGAGGTCTGCTTCAGGTCCAGATTCAGACCAGATTGAACCCGTTCCATTGGCTGTGCAGGGGTTCCTGTGTCCCTGGTTCCTTGGGGACCCAGGTATTCTGGGAGTTGTGTTAGACATTGCTGCCTCTCCTGTGATTCTGGGCTTTTCAGAGCATCTGGAATTCAGGCTTCCTCTAGGTGTTGTCAGCATGTGTGCAGATACAGTGCCCCAGGTCTGCTCCTGATTCAGTTTCAAACCAGAAGGAACCCTTGCCACTGGCCTGTCAGGGGTTCCTGAGTCCTTGGATACAGGGCGTCCCAGTTGCTCTAGGTGTTGGGGTCGTTGTGGTCCCCTTACCTGTGATCCTGGGCATGTTAGAACACCTGGGAATCAGGCTTCCTCTGGGTGTTGTGGGACTGGGTACAGTGATCATTTCTTATAGGGATTTGTCTTATACAAATTTTGCTTTGATAAAACGAACTTTACTGAATTACATTTGAATAGTATTTTGGTTTTTCATCTTACTTCCATTCTGTCATTGTTTAACATACTGGAAAAGAAAGTAGTGGATTTCTCTTGGAATTTTTATATCTGAATATAATGTATTCTTATCACAACCATGCTCTGTTACTCTCTCTTATTCTGACTCTTCTTCCCTAATTGTACCCATTCTACTTTACTTGTTGCTTTTGCTTTTGTTTTGTTTTGTTTTGTTTTTATTTGATTTATTCTTTGAGAATTTCATACGTGGATACAGTGCATTTTGGTCATATCCATCCTTCTAACTTCTCTCATACCCTGCAATGACCCCTTTCAAATTTAATACGTTTATTTTTATAATCAAAGACCAATGAATCCAGTCAATACTATCCAATTAAACAAAGGTGTAGATTCTTCCACTGGGGCATGGGAACTTTCAGGAGATTCTGAGATCTCACATCTCTGTGGAAGCTGTATTACCTTGACTGAATAGATATCAGTTTTCTGTAGCTCTCACTTCATGGGACTTCATGTTTCCCTCCCTGCTTCATACTGGACTATTGAGTGGCTTTTGATCTTGTCTTGTCGAAGCAGCAGCTGCTGCTATAACTTCATTAGTAAAATGCAATTATGTCAAGAAGACAATTTTTAACAATTCTCCCTGAAGTTAAACTTTTTTTTTTGGCTTCCTTTGCCATGGTGTTCCCTAAACCTTCAAGTGAGGGGATAATATAGATGTTTTATTTCAGCTGAGCACTCCATGTCATTATTCTATCTGCATGATCACTAATTATGTATTTTTCATTAAAAAATGTCCAGTCTAATAAAAATCTTCTCAAATGTAGGATGAGTGGCACATCAATTGATAAGTATAAAAATAAGTATTTAGTAATAAGTAATAAGTAACATACCATTTTAAAGATATATCATTTAAGAAAATAATAATTGTGGGTTTTCCCTAACCTTGTTTTCTTTGCCACAGCAAAAACTTATGAGTTCCCTCCTGTGGAGTGGGCCTACTATTCAAAGAGACAGACAGGTGTTGGCTACAACCATGTAACAGACACAACAGTGTTTCATCAATGAACATACATTATGAGGGTAAATGTTTTTGTACCTCTGACAGTTAACAAGTGGATAAAGCTATTGATGATTCTTTAATCTCCTTCATCTTTAGTATTATGAAGTCTAAGAATGGGGTACAGAGCTAAACAAAGAATTCTCAGCTGAGGAATATCGAATGGCTGACAATTACCTAAATGTTCAACATCCTTATTAATCAGGGAAATGCAAATCAGAACAACCCTGGGATTTCACCTCACACCAGTCAGAATGGCTAAGATAAAAACTCAAGTAACAGCAGATGCTGGTGAGAAGGTGGAGAAGGAGGAACACTTCTCCATTGTTGGTGGGATTGACAGGTGGTACAACTAACCACTCTGGAAATTAGTCTGGAAGTTCCTCAGAAAATTGAACATAGTATTACTTCAGGACACAGCTATACCATTCTGGGGATATACCCCAACGGTGCACTAACATAAAACAAGGACAGATGTTCCACTCTATTCATAGCAGCCTTATTTCTGATAACCAGAAACTGGAAAGAACCCAGATGTCCATAGAATGGATACAGAAAACATAGTACACTTAGACAATGGAGTACTACTCAACTATTAAAATTTCATGAATGACTTCATGAAATTCTTAAGCAAATGGATGGAAGTAGAAATTATCCTGAGTGATGTAACCTAATCATAAAAGTCTACAGTTGATATGCACTCACTGATAATTGGATATTAGCCCAAAAACTGGAAATAACCAAGATACAATTCACAGACCATATGAAGCTCAAGAAGAGGGAAGACCAAAATGTGGATGCTTCAGCCAGTCCTTAGAAGGGGGAACAAAATATTCACTGAAGGTAGAGGGTGGTAAGGACTTGGGAGGAACAGAGGAGGGGAATGGGACAAAAGGGGGCAGGATCAGGTATGGGAGGAGACAGGTATGATACACAGAGTGTCAGGAATTTGAACAGAGTTGTGTATTGATGAAGGATGGGAAACTGGGGGGTAGTCACCAGCAAGTCCCAGATGCCAAGAAAGTAAAAGGCTCCGAGGACCCTACAGGCATGAAATTGACTGAAATGCCCAACAAACGTGGGGTGTGGAGGAGAACTTATAGAGACCATATCCAGAAGTTAGGAAAGGTCCCTGGTTGGGGGATGGGACCACCCACTCATCTGAAAATTCTTAACCCAGAAGGGTTCCTGTCTAAAGGAAATAAGAGGATAAAAGAGTGGAGCGGAGACTGAAGGAAAGGCCATCCATAGACTGCCCCACCTGGGGATTCATCCCATATACAAACACCAAATCCAGACACTATTACTGATGCCAAGAAATGCTTGCAGACAGGAGACTGTTATAGCTATCTCTTGAAGGCCTCTGCCAGAGCCTAAGAAATACAGAATAGGAAACTCACAGTCAACAGTTGGAGTGAGCACCAGGACCCCAGTGGAGTTATAAAAAGGACTGAAGGATCTAAAGGGATTTGCAACCTCATAGGAAGAACAAGATTATTAACCACCCAGACCCCCCAGAGCTCCCAGAAACTAAACCACCAACCAAAATGTATACATGGAGGGACCCTTGACTCCAGCTGCATATGTAGCAGAGGATGGCATTGTCTGGCATCAGTAGAAGGATAGGCCCTTGGTGAAGGCTTGGCTCCCCAGTGGAGGGGAATGCAGGGGTGGTGAGGTGAGAGGGGGTGGGAGGGAAGGGGAGCACCCTCATAGAAACAGGGGAAAAGGGGTTGGGGAAGAGGGTTTCTGGAGGGTAAACCAGGAAAGGGGAATAACATTTGAAATATAAATAAAGAACATATACAATAAAAAAATAGAAAGAAAGAAATCTAAGCAGAAGAGAAGGAGCTTCCTAGTTAGTACCAGCTTGACTTTTTCCATATCCTGTGAGCAACGTATGCATTGTTTTTAATAGTGAAATCTTAAGATCAAGTTCTGATTAGCAACCAAGAACAACTACAATAGTCTATATTGTTAGTGTGCTCTCTGGAAATCCCCTTACCAGTAACACAAAGGGAAGTATCCCATGCCTGGCCCTGGGTTTATTGTTTGATAATCTACAGCTTCTCGGAAAATTATCCCCCTCCATATAGGCTCACTCGAATTAGTTCTTTTTAAGATTTTAGGAATCTTATAAAATTGTAGGTTTTCAAATGTTTTTTTCAAACATGCTTTCCTTGGACACTCCTTCTCATCACTATCCTCCCATTCCCATTTCACTTTTTCCATAACCTTCCATTTCTCCTTTCTTACCACCTGTGGTCTGCTATCCATGTACCTTAAGTTACTTCTCTTCCCATCTGCAATGGCCCTCTTTTAGCTTTCTAGATTCTATAAGTATTCTGAATTAAATAGAAATCTAAAGATTTGAAGCTAGGATCCACATATGAAAGAAAACAGGCAGCATCTGTCTTTCTGGCTTGGGTTACCTCACTCTGAAAAAGTACTTCCAGTCCCTTTATTTCACCTAAAAATTTAAGAATTTCCTTTTTCTTGACAGGTTAATAATATTTCATTGTGTAAAAAAAGTATTACATTTTGATTATTCATCCACCAGTTGATGGATGGGTAAGCCTTTCCATGTCTTGCCTTCCATGAATAGAGCAGCAATGAACATGGATAAGCAAGTATCTCTGTAAGTATCATGACACATATAGATACTCTTTTGGATTTATGATCTGTGTTTCACCAATTTGTAGGCATGTATTAATGAAATCAGTTTGACAAAATTTAAAACCACACCATCCCCCTTTGCAGTTTCAGTAAGTTTTTCTTTCTAATTGACCCATTAAAGGTTATATACATTGGTACATTAATAATATAGGTTATGGGTAATAGGAATTTGCTTTTTTTTCTTAAATGGAAATATTTAGTTTAGAATGCAAGCAAATGTCATATGAGTTCCTGCATGAATTGTTTTTTTAGCCACAAAATTTATTGCCCAAAATATTACTCTACATTTTAACACTATATTATTAGCAATAGTGAAAGGCTATAGTTATATTAGCAAATTTATTTTGAAATCTTAATTTACTCCACAATATAAGGCAGAGTTATTATAACTAGTTCTCATCTAATATTATAAGATTCATTAAGTCTGAATTTACATCCTTATCAATATCTAGTACCACATACATAGTTTTGTGTTCATATATAGAAACAATAAAAGTGACTGATGGGCAAATTTTAAAAGAAAAGGATATGAAACACTTATGATACAAAAATGTCTGCAAATCAGTGTGTGTGTGTGTGTGTGTGTGTGTGTGTGTGCATGTGTCTTTTTGAATATGAAGAGAAAGACTAGTATTTGGAACACAGGAAAAAAGGACAGCTTGAGGGTTGTTTATTATCATGGAAATCCTTTGGCCAACATTTGGCATTATGGGAGAGTATTTGGAAGAAATTGAGTAGTCTATCTATAAGGTTTGCTCTAACAGATTGAATTCATGGACTTAACTGGTAATAAAAGAAGTCTCTGGACCATGTAAGGGATAGCACAGGCATAGCTATGTGCCTGGGTATTTTATGCATTAATGCGAATCTCAAATAAATCATTTTTTTTCTGCTCTGCTTTGGAACGAAAGAGGATATTTCTGTCAGTGAGTGAATGGAGGATTACTGACTTGCTGACCTTTCCTCACTGTGATAAAAGATGACTTATTTCCTTTTAACAATACTTCAAAATGGAAATTGGTCTTTTAAATGTGCAATGTGAGAATAAAGTTAGCAGCCAGCTATTATTCCATAAATAGATAGTAACAGAGGGCACCACTTGGGAAACAAGAATTGTACCTGAGTACTCTCAGCATACATGTGCTTGTATTTAAAGACTGTAGAGAATGAAGTTTGACCAGATGCATTGAGACTTTAATTTTATTCATTTAACATTTAAATATAGCATGTAAATATAGTACATTTAAATGTGCTAAGTTCTAAGTTTACTGTTTGGAATCATATATCATTTTCCTAATGAAAAAGTTGGAAATGCAAATTTCATGTTGTTCTGCATTGGTAGATCCATGTAAGTATGGTAAGTAACAATGCATGTGTTTTCCCTTGATCCAGGAAATAAGACAATTGCCTGGTGTATGAAATAAAAATGGGTTTGCTGCTCAGCCACAGGAAAGGAATATGTGAGAAGGACTGGACTTTAAATATGTTGAAGAACCTCTGGAAGGCTGATTATTTTAAATAAATGAGAAAATTGCACTATTTTGTATTATCAATTACTAAAAAAGAGGGGTAGGGATATTCCATCATATAATTAAAATGTTTCATTAATAAATCCCAGAAAAACCCTCCGTGGAGTCACACCAGTCGTCATAATCATTCTTTTTACATAAAGTAGATAAACAAATCTGTTTATATTTCAAATAAGTGTATCTCCTGTACAGAACGTAAAAGATACACCCTAAACACAAAAATGTAGGGATTGCGTGTTAAACTAGCAAATACTTCTGATAACTAACATTACGTTATGGTCATTTGCTGTCCACATAAAAAAAATCTACTGACTAAAATCTATATCATTCTATGTAACTTTAACTACATCTTAAAGGGGGAAACACTCTCAAAACATATAGATGCCTTAGTCCCTGAATGAAAGCTATGATGACAACAAATAATTTGGCTCTCTATTATTTTTCAACAGAGTAAGTTATCATAGCACATCAATTGGACACTTTTAAGAATAAACTGTCACTTTCCTTATCAAGTGTCTGTACCATTCTTACACTTGAGACTGAAACATATATTGTACATATAAATATTAAAAATGTAATTTACCTTTAGAAAAGTTCAACAGCAAGCAAATATGAGTAATACATACCTTATACAACCCCAGAATGTGTAATATGATAAATATATGAAAACGTAGGTCCTTGCAATATGTTCAGTTTCCTGGTGCTTTACAGATTTTTCATGTGTCCAAAAGAGTTAGATTTTTTTTTAGATTTATTCATTTATTATATATAAGTACACTGTAGCTGTCTTCAGATACACCAGAAGAGGACATCGGATCTCTTTACAGATGGTTGTGAGCCACCATGTGGTTGCTGGGAATTGAACTCATGACCTCTGGAAGAGCAGTCAGTGCTCTTAACCACTGAGCCATCTCTCCAGCCCCCAAGAGTTAGATTTTTAAATCAACCTTGTAGTTCCACCTCCAAGGTATGAGGATAAATGGAATCTTTCATAATAGACAATAGTAAGACTGATACATGTTTGATTCTATATGGGTTTAAGTCAACTGAGCCCAAGTAGCATTATTACAATATTACCGTGAAGATAAAGGAAATCTCAGTTGATAGAGATCAGTAGACATCCTAGCATAGAAGGAAAATGTGTAAAGCAATGTTCATATAATTTGTAATTTCTTTTTGGAATCTTAACGTGACCTGAATATCAGCCCCTCCATTAAAAGGATTATTGTCAAGGTTTTCCTGTGCCTGACTAGTTTTAGTTCACCACGATTGAAAATTATTAGGAAAACATAAGCTTTTCGTGAAACATAAGATAGCTTTATAGTAGCAGGTATGGCGATTCTTTCTGGCTTCTAGTTCACTATTCTCTGTGTATTTATTTCATTCCTTTATTTTCCAGTTTGTTTTACTTAAATCTCTGAACACATCCCAGACCCCATATTCTTTGCCTTTTATTACTCACTTCAGGGACCAATTTTAAATTAATGGGCAAGAGAAACAGAGGGGACTAGCTTAAGGCAGGATGCATCTCTGCTTCAATCATCTCTGACCAGGGTGCAGCATTGTTTGATGAAAATATGGTTGCCTGCCAAGTCTTCTATTGTTCATAGAGAAATGATCGTGGATGGATCATAAATTTGAAGATCAATCAATTACATCAAGTGTTTGGGTTTAAACTCTTTGTCATACCTACACACCCTTATAGCATACAATTGTGAACAAATGACAACCTTTGGTAGGGTTAAATTTTCCCTATCCTTTTATTGTAGGTTATTTTCTACAAGCCTTTACTTTTGACTTCAACATTGTGTTTTCATAGATTGCAAACCATTTCCAAAATATTCCAATTCCAAAATGGATATTGTGAAACAATTCTTAGTGTATGTTTGGAATGTGTAGTGTTTATCCTTATGAATCAAATCTTGGCTAACTTTAGTCAGTGTTTATGACATTTGTTTATACGATCCATCCAAACATCATAAAAGACAGTCAACACTAAGTGAAACTACGTAGTGTTTTAGGATTAATGAGGTTAGATAAATGGTTTAACTGTTTCCTCCATCTTAACTGATGCATTTCCAGTTTGAAGACAGCATACAATTACTGGCACTAACTTACTCTACTTTGAATCATACTAGTATTTCCTAAAGCTGAAATGTCTGGCTAAATATGATCTGATAGTCATGGATTTCCAGAGATGGTTACAAAAATGTTCCATGAAAGCCTGACAAGTGGGGGGGATGAAATTTAAATAATTCCATATTGGGAAAGTTTACTAGAAGGATATGTTCAAAAGACTGAGAATTATTCATTAACATCTGAGTGATAGATTTTTTTTTTCAAATTTCTTCATTAAAATGAAACATTTAAGTGCTTGCTGACAGGAGTCTGGTATAGCTTTTTCCTGAGAGGTTTTGCCAGTACCTGACTAATACAGATGCAGATGCCCACAGCTGACCATCAGACTGAGCTGGGGAACACAATGGAAAAGGTAGAGGAAGGACTGAAGAAGCTGAAGGGGATTGTGACCCAATAGGAAGAAAAATATCAATAAACCAGACCACCCAGACCTCCCAGGGACTAAAAAACCACCAACCATAGATTATACATAGAGGGAGCTATGGCTCCAGATTCATATGTATCAGAGTATGCCCTTATCTGACATCAACGGGAAGGGAGGCCTTTGGTTCTGTGGAGGCCTGATACACCAGTGTAGGGAGATGCTACAGCTGTGAAGTGGGAGTAAGTAGAGAAGCACCCTCATAAAGCAAAGGGGAGGGGGTAGAGAGGGAGGTGATGGGAAAACTGGGAAGGAGAATATCCTTTGAAATGCAGATGAATATAATTAATAAAAAATAAATAAAATAAATTGAAAAAATAACCATTATGATTAAATACCAAAAAAGAAATACCAAGTGTTCATTTGGAGAATATAACTGGAAACTGCATACGTAACTTTATTTCTCCATAAAGATTTCTACAACTTGCCATATTTATGGCAAATTTGTTCCAGTGGTCAAAAGAATTCATAGCATGGAGTCAGAAACATATTTTTCAAGATCATGTGACAAAACTTTTTATTATAACTTTGTTTTTTTATATTCTGCAAAATCAACAAAAAGAGAATAGCTAAATATTTAAGAGGAAGAACCATCTTAGGGTTGATAATTATAAAGTCTATGCTTTATAGTAGTTCTCCTTACCCAGGAGTACAAGCAAAAAAGCTTACTCCACAAAAAGTTGTGCAGAAGCCTATGTAGGAAATTCATTAGCATTATAGCATTATCTGCCTTTGTAGTTAACATGTAGTTATCAAAACCAAGAAGATAGTATTTCTCCTCCATTTAACCCTAAAAATTTAGCTTCCCACTCCTGATAATCTTAAGACAATACTTAGGTTCAAGCAGGTTTGGTTTTTTATTGCTTTTGTTTTACTTGTGAGCTTATTTGAAAATTAAATAGAATCTATGAATTATTGATATTTCCTATGATGATAAATTAAAAACAAACTAAGGGGCACCATCTTTTATACATGGAATGGTTTATTTTACTGTCATCTCTGGTTTGTCTTACAAGGTAATATTCCCTTAGGTAACCAACAGATGCATCCTCATTCTTGTACAAATTCATTCACTCACACATCCACAGACACTCCATAAATCCTTGGCATATGTAGATTTAAGTATTCCAAGTTTCCTGTGGTTTGATGACATGGTTTTCCAGTACTTGTTCCAAGCTTCTTTTATAGTCATTCAATGAAGTCAATTCAACTTGGAAATAAGTGCCTGCCAAAACTGAGTCTCTCTGCTGAACTATTCAACGCAGCCTTAGTTTGACAAAGACTATTCTTTGTGTGTTGTTAATCTTGGCTTAGTAACACCACATATTATCCTTTCCACTTGAACAGTTCAGCTTCTGTTCTCTTAACTAAACTTTGGAGCTCTGACACCTAATTCTAGAAAATAAATGTGAGTCACCTAACTGGTGAAGATGAAAATAGATTTTTCAAGTGTGTGTACTCATTCTAATTTCCACATGGATGAGATTTCATCTTACACTCTAGAAGAGACACCACCATTGCCCAAGGTAAAGATTACTCATAGTTAAAGAATACTCGACTTGTAGATATTAGAAAAATTCTACTAATTACCAATAATTTGATTATTCAGTCTGGCTTTAGAGGCAACATTGTTATAATAGTGTTCTAAAACGTAATATGATTTAAATCATTCAAATAAATTAGGCTTCCTGTGAAAACAATACTAAGCCCACAATTCTAATTTTCATTCACACTTTCCATTTTGTCTCATTTGAAATTGTACTTCTGAAGCCCCATTAACAATAAGTCCTAACATGAAGATTTGATAACCTCTTAAGGGACTTTGTTTGCAGCACACAATTTTGCCATCAATTTATTTTCTAACAAAATGATGGATATTATGGAAATAGAACACTGTAGATAGTACAGGCTTGACTTAATTAGGTTTACTGCTCATATTGCATGGCCATTATGAAAAATAAATTGAAATTGCTTTCCTTTTTTATGTTCACAATGAAACCTCTGAAGTTAAAGTATTTTCCCCTGTTACATCCTATGAAGCTATGTTTCCATGTTTGCAAATTCAGAGAAACTAGGTCATGAGTAATTACCAAGAAAAACATGTTTATAAAGATAATTTTTCTCATGTGAATTCTCAATGAAATTAGTAAGCATTTATAATGAAAACATAATGCAATAAGTGTATGATACCAAGCCTCTGAAAAGGAAAATCATTCAAAAAGACTAAGAAAAATATAGGAATTTATTAAATACATGTATTTCAGTTTTTGATGTGAAATATTACACTAGTTTTCTTAGCAGAAAAATTGTAAAAACCTCAAGTTTGAAGATTCATGAGATTTAACAAAAACATCTTGGGGACAAATACATTCAAACTTGTGTTTTGAAAAAAGTTTGCTCAATTAAATGGTCTGGTAAGCATATAAGTAAATTCTACTGAATGTCTAATAGAAATTGCTTTCAAAGCACACTATTTTTAGACACATAAAACTAGTGGTCAATTTCTATTTTCTGATTTTTTTTTCATAAAACTATGTGTACATCTATGTACATGTCCCCACTGCATATACAGAGCAGCTCTTTAATAGAGAGCATCAAACAAGTATGCTTTAACAAAATATGCAAACACTGTAATTTACACAAAAATATACCACCATGGGGTAGGAAATGTGACACTCTACATTGCATCTCCTGTCTCTACATTTTAATGTGAACACATTCCAAAGAAGACAATATTCACTGATGTTATGAGAGTCTCCATTTGACTCACTTGCAGAGTACAAGAACAATCATAGATGAGAATTTAAGTAAGATTTTTTTTTTGGTTTGAATGTGGATTTCATTTTAAATGCTAGGCAAGAATAAAAAAGCCTTACAAGAAGCATGGGAGAACATGCAGGGCTTGGAGAAAGGTGAAATGAAGTGACCACACTGGCTGCACCACAGCTGGTCCTAAAGGGATGACCCACATTGCAGTTGAGTTGTGCTGGTTATTAAATCAAAGCTGTAGCAGAAGTATGGGAAGATGACATAGAAGCCAATGTCCCACTGCTACTGATCTTGCATATATTCTCACAATTGAAGTCCATTACTTTAAAATTTAAACTGTAATATTTGGGCAAGGGGTGTATGTTGGTGGTAAAGAATGCTTACCTAGCTTCCTGTAGGATCAATTGATAAAGGAAAATGAAAACACATACAACTAATAAAAATCAAAAGAAAAGAAGATCATTTGGGAAGAGGTAGGGAAGAACTAAGGAAAGAAAACATGACGATACAGTCAAAGTATGGTGTGCTTGAACAAAATGTCTCTATAAAATTGTTTGTTTTGAACAATAAATATACACTAATGATTTGAAAATAAAACTATACAAATGTTGCATTATGCAAAGATTTTAAAATAGAAAATGAACTGATGTTATGCAATTTAGAAAATTGCTCTAATCAGTTTACACAAAAAAGACACAAAATGAGAGCATTATCAGTGAAACCACTTTTATTTTTTTATTTTTTTTCCACATAGATAACTTTAGGTTAACTACAAAAATCATGAAATGAAGAACAGATCATGGGACTGCACACTCAAGCATCACTGGAGTGACACACAGGTTTCCCCAGATGACTGCTAAGAGGGAAAAAAGGAACCAGGATACAACAAACTCATATTTAAGTAGTAAACATGTCAGATATTTTAAAATAATAAATACAGAATAGCAGGAGAGAAACTAAAATCATAAAACAGCATGGAGTATATTTTATTTTCTTTAAGACAGATGAAATTTCTAGGCACAGTTTTAGGCATTAAGGAGGACACAGAGGCATAGGTTAGTGTGTGCTGCTCTGTACAAAAATACAGTCTGAATAAATTACATTGCTAGCCATACAATTAGACAATCACTTATCAGTCAGTTCACTGCATGTTTAATAATATACAGGTACATGCTAATCCATATATATCATTTATATTTCAAACACATAAGTCTCTCTATATTTGTCTTTAAAATTTACATGTTGACCTTACAAAAAGCTAAATACTTGTGCAAGAAATCTGAATAGCTAGCCCTGCTGAGTACTGTTATGGTTTCTGTGTGTGTATATTATCTCTTTAAGATAAACCATGGATGGGTTCATGACTAACAACTCTGCTTAAGAAAACACCAATCCAACCTAAAGCTACAAAGACATGACGCTACTATAGCTGAAATTATCACTTGTGTTCATTCGGATAGACACAATACTACTTTGGATGAGAAACAGTGATTTTCCCGCTGTACTATGCTTTCTTAGAAATGAAAAAGTTCCAAATATTAGTGATGGTAAAAATGTAGATTAGGGCTCGTTAACTGGGAAGGGAGAAAATTACAGAAGTAATCTACTTTTCAGTAGATTACAAATACATGTGCTTCAACCTGTAACAGAGCCTATCACTTTTTGGCTCGTCAGGCGGACAGAGAATAAAACCTCAATAATACTCCTGATAAGATCTTGGTCTAATTGCACACTGTATCCTCCAACACGCCTCACTGATGCCAGCACAAGAACTTTGATCTTCCATTATTCAAGAATAAAGAGATCATCTCACAAGAGGCTGTGGTCTGCAGCTGAAATCCCTATCCAAATATCACATTCCTCATTCTGTTCTCACAATATGCAATGAACTTTATAAGATTCTGCCCCAGTGTTTATGATTTTAAGAAAGCTGCTTCAAAAATTATATAATATTAATAACTTTCTGTAAATTTTCTATTCAGTTCCCTATGATTCTTGATAGAATCACACATTTTCATAAAGGTTGATCTCTAAGATGCATTTAATAACGTTTGTCTATCAGTACTAAAATAAGAATGAATTAGGTATTCATATTTACTTTGATTCCATAAAAAAATCACAATTGATTTTGACATTTGAATACAATACTTTAGGGTCAGGGAAAGGCAGTTGTTTTTGGCAACCATTCTTAAGATAAGCTGAAAGCAGAATTTTGCTCTGGGAGGTAAAGCAAATTATTAAATACTATTGACACAGTCCTTCTCTTAATGGATTGTATAATATATTAGTAAATAGATATATTTTAAAGACTTCTTCCCCAATGTTTCTGTCTTCAAGAGGGTCAAACGAGAGTAAACTCACTTTAATGTCTTAGTTAACAAAAATAATCATTTATAAGTTTCCTTTCAGAATTGTATATTTTATATAAAAATAGGTTTATAGTTAAACTATCCAGATTTGTATAATAAACAGAATTAACGCAAGTTTGCAGTAGAGATTCATTGCAAACTTATACCTTATTGTTGATACTTTCTTCCCTTGGAACGGTCAGTGAATGATTTCCCTAACATAAATTCATCATACTTGTGTGCACGAATCAGTTAGCCCATCACTTCAATTCAGAGGACCAGGTGAAAAGGGAACACTACTTGTCTACTGAGACATTTAGACATTTATATAAATCTATCACTATTCCTTTATTTTAAAATGAAGACATTTAAAATACTTGCAAAAATAGCAGCCTTGTATTTTAATGAATTTTACACAAAATGATGATCCTAATTCTATTCTCTTTTGAACTACAATGCTTATAAAAGAATCATTAATTTCAGATTAACAGCATTTCAATATTTTTCTTAGGCAATTCTATTAACACTTTCCAATGAATCAGTAGAGAACACAGAGCAAAAGCTTTAAGGTATATGAATTTTTGTATGGTAAATAACTGTGAATACCAATCTAAGTCTGTTAATGCATACAAGGTTAGTGTTCAAATTGCTTCACTAGAGCAAGTATTGATTATATGAATGATAGATACATGTATGTAGACTATTAATGAACAACTTATTACCAGTATAGTAATGGCCAATGGTGTGAAGAATAAGCTTGTTACATATGGACAATTGTTTGCCGCAAAACTGTGTAAAGGGCTTTAAAGGGTACAAAAGCAACTCATGGACATGTCTTTCTGATTGCCCCAGGGGAAAGCAGACACCCTCTAACTACATAATGAAAAAACACATGTCTCCAAACCTTGACTTTCTTCCCAGGAGATGATAATTGGCAAACTATAACTTGCTATTAAAAAGAATAGCCTTAAAGGTAGAATTAAATGGCTATATCTATGATTCTCATTAGATGTCCAAAGGACAGTTTTGCTTTCCAAAAAACTCACTCAAGCAAGTCACCAATAACCAAGATAGTCACTGTGTGGTATAAACAGGTGATAAGGGCTCCACCAGTAGAAATGCTGTAAGAGCAAAGGAATTTTACATGTCACTTAGGCCAGCTGTTCCCCTGAAGGCAATAAGAGACTGGCAATTCTCATTCCAACAATGGTTGCTGTCATACAGACCCTTCACATGTCAAGAAAAATAGCATGAGCATATTGGAAGTTTGAAGCATATGCCTATATCTAATCAGTGCTCTTAATTTGTGCAGGTCCCTAAAATGGATATAAAAGCTGGTTATGATGTTGGCAGCCAAAAGGCCAAAGGCTATTAAACAACTGAGCAAAACTGTTTGAGGCTCCACAAGTGTTTTTAGAAAATAATTAGAACTGATGTCAACATAAAATCTTTTTTGATGGTTGTTTTTCTTTTTTTTGTGTGCTGTGCGTGTGTGTGTGCGTGCGTGCGTGCGTGCGTGCGTGCGTGCGTGCGTGTGTGTGTGTGTGTGTGTATTTTCAGACTTTAGTAGTAGTCTTCATAGTTCTTAGGGTTCAGGCAATAAAGAATGGCACCCCCAAATGAAAATATAGTTGCCCCCCAGGCCAGGCCATAACCCCAATTGAACTCGTGGTAAATTTTCAAGCTCACAGTTTCAATAAACTTGATTGGATAAAGGACCAGGCTGCAGACCTGCAAAACAACTGGAAAAAAAAAGCAAACAAAATTATGATGTTATTTATAGCAAATAAAACAGCATACATATTCAGATATAAATCTGTGAGCTAATTTTTAATAAAATAAATATATAAGTCAAAAAATTAAAGCACTTCTAATTCTAAATGTTATCCTTTAAAATACTAACAATTTTTTTTCTTAAGCACTATTGTAATACTGTAATCATTGTCCTGTTAATAAATGGTAAGTTGCTATTAGCAATTAATGAAATTAGAAAAACAATATTCATGAATAAAGAAATGATTCTTGTTTTGCAAGCACTTGTACAATTATCACTAATGACAGCACTATTTACATTAAACTGTTACATATAAAATATATAGAGTTAACAACAGTGGCCTCAATGTAGACTTAAACCCTCATTATTTATTTTCAAATTTAAGGAACTGAAGAATTCAACATTTTTAGTGATAAATATGGGCAACATCTTACTTAAGATGTTCACAACCAGCTGATTCAGCCCAATATTCTAGAAAGACTAATCTTGATATCTTTTTTTCTATTACTCTAAATAGAAACTACTTTCACTTTGTCCTTCTCAAAGAGTCCACAGAAGTCATCTTTGTCACAACTAATTATATTCTTTTATTAGACCTTACACATATTTGCATATATATTTCCCACAGGCACTCAAAAAATTAGTGAAGAAAAGGACTATGAATCAGAAAAAACAAAAAGGCTAGGTCAAGACTACTATAGCAGAAACAAAACTTAAATCTTAGTTCCTAGTTAGCTCTCAGCTCTTAGTTCTAACTCAGGAATGAAGGGGAACTATGATGAGTCATATTTAATAAAATAAAACAAACCCATTAATCAGGAAGGGAAGGCTTTTTTTAACCTTCTAAAACATCCTGTGGGTAATTTTCTATGGGAGTTACTATACTGTATTAACAGAAGATGAAATCACCTATTTAAAATTTGTAACTTCCCATTGAATCACCTGTTTTATAATTTCTATTTCATTTAAATTGATTTAATTAGAAAGTATAGGCTAAATTTTCCAAATTTGCCTACTATATTAGTTTTAACACTCAAGAAAGGTGATTCTTTTTTCTATTTAAAATATAGGTAAAAATATACATAAAAGGGGCTGAAAATTACTCAGCCATGCTCATTCAGTTATACAACATTACATTGGCAAAACTATATTTACAAAAGAAACCCAGTATTTCTAAAGCCTAAAGTATTTGTTTTCTGTACCTTTGAAAAAAATTAAAGATAACCCTGATATAAGAAAGACAATTTTTGTTTAAAGTGGTTATTGCTTAGTTCTTATTAAAAGATTATAAATTCCAGGAGTTCAAGGACAAAAATATAAACAATTAAATGTAACAAACTTTTGGTCCAGTGTGCATGTACGTTACACACACACACACACACACACACACACACACACACACACATGCCAGCACACACACACACACACACACACACGTTTTTAAACTAGAAAGGAAAGGGATTTCAATTTTTTTTCTTGTTCTCCAGCATGTGTTAAGGATTACATTACCTATATGATTAACTCTCCTAGCAAGACTACAGTGCAATCACCTGCCTTTGGCATAAAACTGATGGAGTTTGATGGTTATGATTAAGAGCATGGTTCCTCACAATCAATACTTTCTGTAAGAATGAAGAGAGAGCAATGACCTGTCTGATCCTGATAGAATTTTAAATGAAGTTGCCTGGTAGCACACCCCATCAGCTTACATGTGCCTGCCACTCTGAGTTACTAATGAGAGTAGATAAACAGAAAAAGGAGAATTTTCTTTGGTCACCAAAAATAAAACCACACCTTCTTTTAGGTATAAAGTTTTAGATCAGTTAAGCCTCTGCCTACAGCACAATTACATAACCTCTGTTTCTAACCATTAAGTGATATAATATACATTAATTAAAAAACAATGGTTGGCTCTTTTGCTTCGCAGGAAGGAAAAATGCCTATGTTTTTTAAACATCATAAGCCAAGGAATCAATTACAAAAAAGACAAAAAGGAAGGCCCTGGGTTTCGAACCCCCAGCTCCAAAAAAAAAAAAAAAAGAACCAAAAATAAAAAGACAAAAGCAAACAAAACATTAGATACTGGGCATTTTTTCCCCCATTTTAAGGGCTTGTCTTATTATTCTTATTACTGAATCAAAGCAAAAGTAGCCAGGATATGATTAAAATAGGGATGTAATATATATATAAATATATATATTTATTATATATATATAATAAATTGATCCATTCAATGAATACTTGCATTTTTCTGAGTTATACAGTTTAAGACCTTATTGATAACAAGGGAATCAAAGCTACTATTCTCATTTATGGACAGTTCAACAGTAAATGAGTATAAATTAAGTTGGCCACTGTGCATATGATCCCAGCCAGAAACTGAGGAGGCTGAGGCAGGAAAATACTAGAGGCCATACTGCATCAACAAACAAACAAACAAACAAACAAACCACTACTTATCAGTCAGTTTACTCTGAGTATAACAGCACAGCACATAATACTAAGCTAAAATCCAAAAACAACAGAAAGAGTTGAGAACTGCCTTTTAGATTCATAAAGGAATTTTTTGTTTCTGGGGAGGTGATAGGAGCATATACAAGAATTCTGAATGGCGATGCAGCTTAACATAGCAGGAAGGGTGTTCAGGGAACAGGCAGGGTTAAATTCCTGATGGAGAAGTATGCCTCTCAAATAAAGAAAATGCCAATACTGTGGGCTTAATTCAGATAACACGGTAGGTTAAAAACAAAGAAAAAAGAACCAAATAAACCAAACCAAACACAAAATACAAAACACACCCATCAGGCATCAGTTCCTGGTTAGGTTTTAACCTGAAGACCAGAGTTAGGGTTTTGGACTCCAGCCTAAGCTACAGGTAGCTGCTACAGAAATTTGAGCAGAGAAGTAATAACCAATTTGAATGATTCAAAAAGCAAGCAGCCAGTCCCTGAGGTAAGGGCTCACCTAAGCTGCATTAAAGCTTCATTTCAATGTATTTCATTTAGCAAACTCTGAGACCCTATGGTAAGATGTAATGACATAATTTGCAGAAGGCAAGAAGTACAATCCCATTAAGGCCCAATGGGAAAAGTCAGCAGAGCAGGTTGTTAAAGGTAACAAGATGAAAGATTACCCTGAAATGAATGAGCCTTCTGAATTGTGATATTCTCTCTGGACCCACAGAGAAAAACACATGCAATAGAAAAACTGAAGAAAAATATGAACCTGTAATAGCAAACAATTTTTTCTCCATTTTTATAAAATATACAGAAAAAGAAAAATGCCTCCTGGCTGTCAGAATTATTTGTACGGGGGATGAGGGACCAATGTTTGCAGCACAAGACAATGACATCATGCTGTATTTGTATCTTACCACCAATCAATGAAATATAATATGAAACAACGGACATTGTATTTGGTATTCTGTGCCTTTCATTAGATACAGCATTGGGAAAGTTACAGAGCATTTTTGAATTTTAAATGCTGGAATTTACTTTCTTTTCGAAGATGCAATGAAAATTATGATTATGAAATTGCATGACTAGAAATATGAGAGGAACTTAAAGCTACTAATCTCTGTGTGCATTTTAGTTTTGTTTTATCTGCTTTCTTGGATTTAAGATAAAGTGAACTGAATGTGTACACCAAATTGGTCTTGAAGTTATATCAATCCTCCGGCCTCAGCAGAGGATGATCTTGAACTTCTGATTCTCATACCTCTGCCTTCCAAGTGCTGCAATTACAGACACAAAACCCATTATCTCGGTTCTAGTTTTAATCAGGTGTTTGTCAATTAAAACATTCCAAACATTCAACATTTTTAACATTTTAAGAAACATTTCTTGGGTACTTCCTGTGGTCTGGTTGAGGTATTTGTTTCTGTTACAGATCCTGCTAATGCCCCATCCAGAAACTTTTATCCTCAGCACTCTATCATATATTAAATAGATTTCCAGTTGCTAACACTTCCATTTCTTTGCCTCTAGTCACTCAAGTTATTTTGCTCGCCTGTGAAATGATATATGTAAAGTTAATGATCAAGTTCATTAAGCACAACCAACATCCTCTACCAGTTCCTCATAAAAACTGATGTGTAAATATCCTAGAATTCCATTCCTTCTAATAAGAGAACTCTTGAAAGTGTGTGCTTTGTATCAGTTTCTAAACTTGTTCTAATAAGGAATAAAATCTAGCTGCTTCTGGTTTGAAAATCCTCTCTCTTCTGGCTGTGCTTTGAAGCTGTTTTTACTTTCTAGGTTTCTAACTGTAGTCCTTCTTTTACATCTACAATAGGACTACTTGCCCCTGAGTCCATTGTCTTAGGGATTGCTTCTGTAGGAACCAAGTCTGCAGGAGAAAAAAATTGCATTCCTATTTCAGAATTGGAATCCTTGTTCTTATACACAAGAACAGCTAAAAAGAACAAAGGACATAGCCCAAGAGGTCAATATGTTCCCATGTGTCATTGTGGACAGTGGGAGTAAAGGTGAAGAGAAACAGGTGGAAAATAAAGGTTAGAATGGTAAAGAAACTAAGAAAAGAATGTCATCTTGATTCTAGGAAAAGAAAAAAAGAAAGAATCACATAATTAAGTTAGATATTACTAATTAAAAATAAATCAGAAGACCACATTTAGGCACTGAAATGTGTCATTTGAGAAACAACTCAACTAAGGGAATACTCATGTTGCAAACAAACATGGGGCAGGCCTTCCAGCTGGGTTCCTAAATATAGAATATAAAGGAAATTGTAATTTGGATAATAAAAACATTTTTCCTACAAAAGGAATGTTAGGCTATCTGTTAATTAAATTTAATACTCGGAAAATAGTACCAGTATGAAATTAATCAGTGTATAATACATTAGGAAAGTATAATAGGATACTGGTAGGTGGAAAATAACCTGAAACACCTGTGAGTAGAACATCCTTTTAGTTTGCGATCTAAGGTAGATGAATTTTCAGCCAAATAGAGATTAAAAATAACTGCCTATTTTCAGATGATGACAAGGAATAGAAAACACAAGCTTCTAATCAGGGACCAGAGAAAACTGAGAAATGAAAAATTAGTTGCAAGATCACGGAGGAAAGAACCATCACTCCATATAATCACGTACAGGAGGCTTCTTCCAGATATGACAAAAAGGGAGCATCTTTAGTAATGTAATGTATTAGTGCAATAATCGAAAATCTAAATTACAAAACATTAAATATTTTCTATAATTTGTACTCAAAATCCATGAAGGACAAAAGAAAACACTCATTCTAATTATCAGTGGAGTAAAGAAAAACAGACAATGAAGAACCAAGAAGGAAACAATCTTTTTGATTTCACTAAGTCATTAGTGAGGGAAATTGAATGGTGGGTATCAGAATCAACACATCAATCACTGTCAGCTATCCAAAAAGGGTGAGAAGCTTCTATTGTAGGCTATAGTTCAGTCAGGTCAGTCACTTAGTACTTCAGTCTGCAGTCTTTATGACATTTCAAGCTTCTGACTTCCTAAAGGAGTATTGTTTCTGTGAAATAGAACAACTGCATTTTCAGGATACACTCTATTGGGGAAAATAAAAGAAAGGCTACAGTTAAGAATTTAGAAAGTAAAAAGGAATTAGTAGGGCAGCTGGGAAGAGGGAAAAAATTGGTATGAAAACTAAATGCAGTGCTGATTCTTCTCTACTTTTTTTTCTTTTCTATTAGATGTGACAGGTACCCTATAAGATGATTCAGGAATCTTTGTCTTTCGTGTAACATAGATATCCTGAATAGAACGCCCTGGCTCTCCATACACAGGTTGGACCCAGGCCCACCACATATTTATAGCAGATGTACAGGTTGACCTTCATGTGAGTCCTAAACAACTGGAGCGTGAGCTATCCCAAAAGCTGTTGCCTGTCTGTGGAATCCATTCCCCAATTGGGCTGCCTTTTCTGGTCTCTGTGGGAGAGACTGTGCCTAACACTGCAGAGACCTGATGTGACAGGATGGGGGTAATACACAGAGGAAGAAGGGGAATAAGGAGATGCGTGAAGAAAGGGGGGCTGTAATAAGAATGTAAACAGAATAAACAAATTAATTGAAAAAGAAAAAGAAACCCTGGCTTTCCAACATAGTAGTTGGATAACTGGGGATGGGAGAAGCTTAATTAACCTTTACAAACCTAGTTCTTTGACAATAAAAGCTGTTGTATCGGAAATAGAATATGCTTAAGTGTGGCACATGGCAGTTGCTAAGTTATTTATTACTACCAACAATATTATTAGAGATAATACCTGGATATAAATCTAGACTTCTATGAAGGATAAGAAAGTTTTGGAAACTGAAGTAATGGTTTAAACAAGCTGGCAGCTGCTCAAGTTAATTACAAGCGCATCATTAAGATAAGACTTCTGGGAAGAAAGATGATAAATATCTTCAAAATCTGTTTTAGCTGTAAAACATTTCAAAACAAACAAAACTCCAAAGCTAACTCTTTTTAAGGTCAGGTGAAACCTGTTTCTGAGCCTCAATGAGAGAGACTTTATATCATACATGATTGTCCCTCACGTAAGACTAATATCTACATTAAATGTAGTTGTCTCTTCATTAGTCATTCAAAACTATTTCTTGAGTATCCACGAGTACCAACCAGCACAGAAGGCTGTGTCTGGGTGGAATGTTTTCCAAGTGGAAGTGGTATGCCTGTTTTGAAAACAGGTACTGTTCATCTCAGCAGAAACATTTCTTTTGATAGATCTCATTCTCTACATGAATAGTGACAAATACTGCATAGTTGTACAATGCTTGCTGATATTTGAGGAAAACATTTTGTTAAAAGAAGTAATTACAATATTCACAAATGCCAATATGAATAAAAACAAAATGCTCTCAGTTATGCACTTAAAAAAATGACTGAAATGAATTACAAGTGAGGTAAGCCAATTACTTCAGTACATTTAGTTTCAATTATATAGATTTTCCAAGTTTTTCAATCTTACATCCAGATTAATAATTACTATGTGCAATGAACATGCTTTCCAAAAAGAAAAACAATTAAATGTAATGATTTATTGGCTTTTCGTGCAATTTACAAATAACAAGAATGTTTAATGTTGCTTATATGAAAAGCTAACATTAAACTAATGGTTATTTCAAAACAGGTTTTCTATAATCAGTGCCAAAAGAAAGAGAACACAATTAAATCTGAGGACATGTACATTTTTAAAGTGTAGCAGTCAATATAATGTCCATTTTAAGCCTCGGTGCACGGAGTGACACTATATGCATCTTCATATAGGGTTTCCTCTCATTATTTTAGCATTTACTAATATGTAATAGCTTAAGCTAAATCAAACTCTTTATTCTTGCCAAGCCCTTTAACTTTATGTTGTTAAATTCTATCATATTTTGTTAAAACCAAGACTTGTTTTCACAAATGTGTCTATACTTGGCAAAATGTATATTTTAAGGATGAAACGGGAAACAAACTCCTAGTTAATTTTATACAAATATCTACATGGTGCCAGCAATGGACATCTTTACAGTTTTCACTAGTAATTCGGTTTTCACAGTAACTTTGAATATTTAAAAAAAGAACTAGAGTATCTGTATCCCTTCCTATAAAATGAAACAAACGTCTACTATTCTAAAACTGGCTGATAACAATTTCACTTTTAAACCCACATAACATAATGTTATGGGGTACAGTTTACCAAAAAATAGTTCAACTTATTATCTCATTGTTCTGTTCTTAAGTCCTCAAAGACAAGCTTACACCTAAGTAAAATACCTACATTATTTCCTTCTAAAACAGGAAAAGACCCAATGGTAAATCAATGAACCAAGAAATAAGCTAGCTGGTATATCTCCAGTGTGTTTTTTTGTTTGTTACTGTATCATTCCCAATTGAGGCTCTCATTACCCGTGGCAACGAAAATACTGTAGTAAAACAAACATTTCACAGTATGCTATGTAGTCATGCTTTTGTAGTCTGTTAAGAGAAGTTCTGCAGTTATACTTCCACCAGTTTTAGAGCTGTCCTAAGGAAGTATTTAGTCCATAATATACATCCCAGAAATAGTTGAATGGATACAAAAGGAAGTCAGTAATGAATGAACCATTTGTTTAAGATTCACTGTCCTTTCCTCTAGTCCCAGGTCTCCCAGTCACTACTTGATTTTAAGCAGGTTATTTAAGTAAATAAATTAGACATATTTCTAAATTGCTGTTCAGCCCTTTGGATCTTCCTTTTCCTGATGTCTGCATTCTGATCAGTCTTCTTTGTTATAAAACGAACACAAGCTGCAGGGGGCAGTAGAACACTTTGAGTTTTGTAGTTTTAGCTTATGCTATCCTTTAAATCCTGAGAAATTTGATCTATTCCAATTTTAAACAGCCTTTAAAACTCCATCTAACAGCCTAGATGGTTCTGTCAGTGTCTTTATTATTGACAGTCACAGGGGCTTATTTTGCAGACTTCAAATCAGATATGACTGACAGGGAAAATTGAAGATACCACAAGAATATTTTAGTTAAGAGTCAAAATGAATAATATATTCAAGGATATTCTTATAAATGAAAATTGCAACTCACATCAGATAATGAACTGGGCTTTTAACAGTCCACAAGGCCCTTCCCCTTTTAAACACAGCTGCTGGTCTTTTGTTTACATTGTTTGATATTTCTATTTAAAATATGCTTCACAAAATAATGGCTGTTAAATTAATAGACATCCAGCTGCCCTCATACAATTAACTTCTTCGATGTTTCACATTAACTGTCATGATTTTTTTCCGTAAAATAGTGCTTATTTTCCAAAACACATATGCCTTTAAGAGTATATATTTAAGAAAAAATTTCTTGTTTCATGACGGAATGAAAGAAAAAAAAAAATACTGCTAGCTATTGCCCTAAGATCACAAAGGAGGTTAAGGAGTTAAGATTCGGAAGACATGATGCTTAAAAAAAAATAAAAAGACTTGATAAATACATATACTACAATAGCCCAGAAGCCATGTGAAGTTTTTTTTTTTTTTTTTAATTTTATTTTTTGGGGAGATTTGGTGTTTTTGTTTTTGCAATCCTAGAATTGAACCTAGACTCCATGCCCTGTCCTAGAGACTCAAGTCATGCTATGTAAGCATTCTATTACTGGGCTATATTTGCAGCCCAAGAAGTTTATTTATTCATGCTTTTGTTAGAAGTTTAGAATTTGATACTGTTCTATGAAACGCTTAACATGATGAAAACTGGTACTCGGATAAACCTTCAGCCAAATTACTGTAAAATATAACAAATGCCTTTCAATTTTTATGTAAGGAGCAAATACATACTGATGCATAAGGAAGGAGAATGGTAGAATGGCTCATGAATCTTTAATGCTAGTTTGAACATAATGAATATATTTACCTGCTGCAAAAAGCATGACAGCAACAGGTCGGTAGAAGCGCCTTCGAGATCCCACACAGATTGAAATCAAACCCACCAGGAATGCAATGAGTATGATGGCAGCGCCGCCCAGGAGTAAAGCCAGAGTAGCGATCTGCCAATCTAAAAGGAAGAAAAGAAAAGCATGATTTTTAAGCAATAAGCCTCCAAAGAATCAACACAACTCTGCTCAGCACCTTTCACCCTGAAGCACCTCTGGATGTGATTTGTCTGCATGCTAAGCATCCCTTGGGGTTTGAAATGTTTTGTGACAAAAATTAATATTAATATCCTTGTTAAGAAATGATTCCTTCCTAAGCTCAGCACAGTCTGTAGGGCAGAGTTTTGCTGCAATTCTTACATGGGATCTTCAAATGTTATGTTGAATGTCCGTCTCCATAACCTACTTTTTTCAATATTAAGATTAAAATTTTATTTAAGTATGGAATTAACAAATTTTAAATATAGAAAATAAGGATAAGGATGAAGTATATATAACTACCATTCAGATATAGATTTTAGATATTTACATCACCATGAAACTGCCCTTTTGCCTTGTCCTAGTCAATAACTTTCTTACTACATAAGCTAGTGACAAGATCCAGTGTCATGACTAATTTAGTTTATTCTGTTCATAAATGATATGAACTATTTTGTGTTTCTAAAAGTCATCTTATTATTATATGCTTCAACTAATCAGTATTTTTTTTTAAATTTCATTCCTTTTGGAAAGCCTTTCTTCACCTCATAAAAACTCCAGTGTTTAATTTCCATTCCCTCACTGCTAAAACAATTTCCCAGTCAACTCCCATCAGGAAAGATTGTTGTTGGTTTATTTCATTTCACGTGTCTGTAGTCACCATCGCCAAAATGGTTTCTGAAGTAAGGAATTTCAGAAAGTCACACAAACTGTAAATGATTTCTTAGCTCCTTTCTTCAATCAAGAACAGGTAAAGCTATACTGACCACTTAGCATGTCTGATTGAATGAAAAAAAAAGAAAAAAACTCACTGATGACAGTTTATCGTTTCTTATAAAAATGTAGCCATGGTATAACAGAAAAATGATGCATTTTTCAGTCAATGAAACGAAAGAAGAATTTGTAAAGTACATATAGATCAGGAACCATAATATAAAGGATATTATAGGGACTGACACTTTACAACATAGTAATTTGAATGAAAATCCCAGGATGCCTCTTCTCAATTTAATGTATGCACAGGAAATGCAAATAGATTCTAATCAACTGTTAAACTTAAATGCAGTTCTACTCAAAGTCCATAACCCATAACACTTTGATGCTTTTCCCTGAAATTATCCTACAAAGTGTCTCAAGTGCTGAAGTATGAGAAAGGTTTAGCAGAGAAACACTAAAGTCATTCTTTTTGTATTTATTGTTGAACACCCTGTTCCACATCCTTGCCTCCAAAAAGCTCTGGATGTTTCACTAGCTTTCAACTAGAACCTGAAGAGCCATCAGAAAAGAAATACATAAAACAGATCCACAGATCTCAAAATATAAGCATCAATCACAGGAAAGTAGAGAACATTTTAATGCATCTATTTGTAACAAAGCCATAACTTCAAACAAAAGTGTATCTGGCTTTCAACTAGAAGTTAAAAGGATAGCTATATTATGGCATTTTTATTCCCTAACAGCATGTAGCTTTAAATTTAAAAGCTGAAAGAGTAATCCTTGTACTTGGAAGCCTCTAAATTACTTTGGAAACGTTTGTGCATTGTAAATTATTTGAGATAATGGAAACTTGTAAGTTGAAACTGTTGAATTAAAAAAAAAATCGGTATAATTACATCAAAGCAATAAATAGGTAACAAAGAAAAGAGTAAAATCCATGGATGGATTCACAGATCAATGAAACCCCTGGCGTTTAAGGAGCTACACCATGAATAATTTTCGTTGGATTACTACTGTTAACAAATGATTATCACTTTAAGAGAAATCTTAGCTTTCTTTGAGTAGAGATAAATCTAAATAGCCACCTCCTTAAAAGTATCAATACAAACTTACAATAGATTTCTTTTCCTGCTAAGATCTTCCGTGTACCTAAAACATGTGTTAAATGGCACAGTTTGTATTGTTTTTTAATTTTAACTCAAAATCACACAACACATAGTCTCGACCAGGATCATCTAGCTTTTTAATAGCTTCAAAGACCCAAATCACACATTTATTTGCATTTTGTAAAGACAGACTGAGAAAAACATTCAGCAAATTTTCTGAAGAAAAAAACAGGTGAATATTTTCAGCCTTGTGGGTGATGGTCTCTATTGTACCTGCTTAACTATGACATGGTGCGAAAGGGGCCACACATAACAAGAAAATTAACAAATGCAAATAAGAACATATTACAGAAATGAATGGTGGGCCAACTAGATGGCTCAGCAAGGAAAGGCACGTGCTGCCAGGCCTGAGGACCTGAGTTTAATCCCTGAAACACATCTGATTGAAAAATACGGCTACTCCACAAGCACAATGACTACAAAACTGTGCACACAGAGACACAGACACACACACACACAACAAATAAATGTAAAAACATTAAAGCAAAAAGAAAAAAAGGGTAGGCTGATTGGCTGGTTTTCTAGACTTATATGACTGTGGTCAATTTCATTTTTCTCCTAGCAAAGCATAATCAAACAAGTGAAGTCACATAACAATAAATTGTTATTACCAAGTGATACTCATACAAATCTGAAAAGAAAAGAAAAAGGAACAGAATAAAAATTCCTAATTTCACATAAGGTTAAATTTTCTCAAGCAACGGTATTCCCTTTCATATAGAAAAAAATGCCAAAATGCAGTAGTAGACACAGGAAAAATATGTGACTAGCAGAAAGTAGAAACTAGGAAAGGAACATCTTGCAGACCAGGAAATATATTAAAAGCAAATGAACAAAAGCAGTCTGGGTTTTCTACTAGATCGCCTGTATTAATTTTTAGTGCTGGCTTTATGGCTGATGCAGAACACCTCTCTAGACTTAAAGTCAACAAGGAAAGACAATACCCTCATTGCTGTGATATTGGTGCCCTTCCCTTTGGTCTGCAACCAGAGGTACAGCTCAAACAGAAAAGCTGTTTAATTTTCCAAGAGAGACTAGAAATGGACCATGACTGTCACTGTCCTGGCCCGAAGCCATGGCTTTGAACTGGGATACCAAGACTATATTCCTGGTAGAGAGTGCCAAGTTTTTAAGTATTGTCAGAATGTCCACTGGGAAGAATTCATTCATTCAGCCTGGTTGGTTGCCTAGGACTTCAACTTCACATTCCTGGCCAGATAATACTCAATTCACCAGTATAAACAATGGTTATGAAGGACTACTATAATCAAGGAGATCCAGTATGCTTTTAAAGAGTCTGGGCCTTTAGAGCTAAAAACAGAGCTTCTGCTTTGTGTACCAATACAAGCCTCGAATCGAAAGGACAAGGCCAAGAGGGGATCTTAAAGTCATGGATAAATAGTTAACATTCTCTTTGCTCTTTCTGAACAACAGTAGCAATCATGGATTAACCAAAAACAATAGCTAAAAGTATACATGAGCCATTGATACAATCAGGTTTTACAATATTTATTTTCAACCAATGTCTAAAATTGGATTTAGTACAAATGTAGTATAGTCGACAATTTAGAGAGAATATAAAACGAAAGCCAAAAATACTAAAATGTATTTTACTACTTATTTTTAGTTCAAAAATTTTAATGTAACATAAAAAATTGCTACCTTACAGTCAATGTCTGTAAGGCAAATAAAAATATAACATTTGTAATTTTCAGATCTACTTCTTACAAGAAAGAAAGTCATGTGTTTTAAGTTTTTATAATCAGTTAATCTCTATATTGATCTTCGTTTTGCTTCCATAGAACTGAGTAAGATCAAGTAAAAAAACCTGAGAGCTATGGTTCTATATTCATTTTAGACATTTCTGTGAATTATGTTGTGATACTGTAGTGGAGCAGTAAATAGAAAAAGCAGTTTTATAGAATATCAGTGGTCTATGGCACTGATTTAAACACCGTAGTGCTTTCTAACATTACAGCAGCTGATTGCAAATCTGAACTTCTTTTCCTAAGATTTGAGAGAACAGGTAATAATCAATCTTGAAGCAATTCTTAATGTTCTTAGTGTATAAAACGGGTGAGGCCTCAGATGACCAGATAATATACAAAGTGAAATAAGGTTGCCATATTACATGTCACATTCCCTTAAGGGTATATGGGTAAAATGACAAAGGAATACATACACTGGAGACTTTGGACCTGAACTAAGGGAAGCAACAACTTGAGACAACTGTGTACTTGCCCTAACAGAAACAAAAGCAAAAGTAAACAAACAAAAATGCATACACACTAAGTATTTCCTTCCACAGTAACAGGATAAAAATCAGGAAGCCCCTTGTATTATACTATTAAGTTAAATATTAACAAGTTAAATATTAACATGTAGATCAGGAAATAAACTTGAGTCTTCTTTCAAGGTATGTTTACTAACATCAGACTCCCCATTGTCTATAAATACATTAGTAGTCTACAGAATTGTACTGACTTATTTTCAGCAATATAACACGTGAGACTAGTCAGAAGTTGCCACTACTTAATGAAAATTCTATAGCCGATGTTACAACTGTCCAGCTGAAGAACTGTCTTCCCACAGGAGAATTCATACTTAAAATTCATTAATGATTTCCAGGAGAGGAAAATCTTATGAGGATCCATGTTTATTTTGTTTGCTAAGTTCTATCTTATATAAATTTCCGAATCTAAAATTGTTCCTTTGTCACAAAATTAGATAAAATAAAGAGGAGAAGTGCACTTTTATTTTAAAATTCAAGTTCTATTATTTGAGTGAACAGTATTTCTCTAAATATAATATATGCTTTAAATTAGTGGATTAAAATAATATGTTGATGTAATAATAAATTATTTACCATTATCTACAATTCTCATTAGAAATTAAAATATGGACTTTTACAAACTTGTAAAATCATAATAAAATTTGTCTAGCACCCACATGGATTTTTATCATTAATTCCCCCAGGAGGAAATTATATTATTTAAAATGAAATCCATAACTTCAGTGAACGTCACTCAGTAGGTCAGATAATAAAAGTGATTTTTACTTCATTCCTCATAAATTTTCCCCATATTCTCCATAATTTACCAAAATGAATTTGAGCACTTTCACCCACTCTAACCAAACAAATATTTCTGACCAATCTTATTTAATTGTAGGATATACTTATAACAAAACATTTCAATTAAAATTATGTGGGTGACAACTTAGAAAGATAACTCATTATTGTAAAATCTTTTCTACCATTAGGAACTAAAAACATGGATGTAATATATTTAAGGAAAAACATGTTCTCAGTAACAGGTGAATTCCTTGGGTTCAATTACAAAATTTTTATTCAAACCCTTGAAGCTGTTATTTGCTAGTTTTGAAAGAAAAAACATCTCTTTTCTTTAACAAAGGGACCTCTTAACTAGTTCACATAGTTGTATATTAGAAATCTCAGTGGAAATATAATTTAAAATCTGAGTACTGTAACATATGGTGTTTCCTCTCAAATAAAACTGTTATATACAGTGCTTAGCAAAGAGCCTTGGTATTAAATCATGTTTTAGCACTTACACAGAAAGAAAGACAACATCATGCCAAATGACTGCTATATCTTCATGTGCTATATGAGGAAACTTTCATTGGCATTCCACGATGCTATTAGCTAACAAGCACTGCTACTTCTCCATAGTAACTACTAAGGAGTACTTGTTCCTAGATTTATTAGGTCTGGTAAACCGAAGGCTGTTTCCTTTCAATTCTTAATAAACAAATAAAAGAAAAAGAGAAAGGAAGGAATTGAGGGAAGGAAGGAAAGAGGAGGAGAGAGGGAGGAAGGAAGAAAGGAAGAGAAGGAGAGGAGGAGAACGGAGAGGGAAGAGAGGAGAAGACTCTTATGGTGGGACAAGTCTTTAATTCCAGACTCAGGGAAGCAGGCAGATCTTTGTGTTCTAAGCCAGAAGAGGCTACAGAGCAAGTTACAATACAGCCATAGCAACAAAAAGAATCCAGTTTTTGAAAAACAAGCGAAAATTAAAGACAAAATTGCAACTTAAATACCTGGGTTTATTTGAGAAAAGCTGAAAGCTGAAAACCCACAGATGGAAACAGGAATGGTTAGCCTTCTAGTCACAATAAGCTTTAAAAATACTTTTAAGACAGACAGCTAATAACATTCAAAAAGAAGGAAGATCTTCAAATAGACACACACACACACACACACACACACACACACACACATTAAATAATGCAGTAGTAAATACTGCAGAATAAAACAGGTGAGCTAAAATCTCAGACAGCTCTTTCTTTCCACTCCCTTAGGGAAGAACTTCTATTGCTTCATTTTCAGCAAGTTGTAAACTTATTTCATTAGCTTAAATTGTACCATTTGTTTCATTATCCCCTTAGGTCTCCCTACCTAGCACAGAAGACATACTGGCTAAGTTCAGATCAGGATCTACCCCTTCCTATTCAATGAATTAATGAAGTTAACTTGGCCGTGCTTTCTGAGACACTAAGAAAATGGAGATGCTGCTAGGAATAATCTCCCAGTTTCATTCCCAATAGACTATGGCAATGTTTTGGTAGGTATTGATTTAGAAGTCTTAAACATGGCATCAAGAAAGTCTTTTGTAAAACAATAGTTAAATTTTAGATTTGGTGCCTATTTCTATATAAATAATATGGAATTGAGGAAATTTCATTTTCCGTTTTTCCTACATCCTTTTTTTCTAATAAGCATACGGTTTAAAGAAACTGTATATATGCAAAGTTTGTGTCACTATACTGAAATGATTCCTTAAATTATCAGTTTAAATTTTACAATAGTTAATAATCATGCTGACAAACTAAAACAGTCCACATGTTTTCCTGCTTCTTTGGGAGACCACAAATGTCTTTCATTCTTGTGTGTGTGCGTGTGTGTGTGTGTGCGTGCGCGCACTTTATAAGTGAGGTTCTTTGTTGTTTATGTGGCAAAGATTCCAAGAGAAAAGAAAATCACTAGTTTCTTCCAATCCAATATCAACCGGACAGCAAAAGAATTGAAAGTGTCCTTCTCTAATTTTCAAGAGAGATGATCTATTAATCTGAAGAGTACACTTCAGATTCATCTGTCAGTGCCCTTGACATGAAATATTTAAACCAATATCTAATGAGCCTGATCCTTGGTTCTATGAACTCAAAGAGCAAAGGCAGTTGTACCTATATGTACCCATATTTGCATTTATGTTCTTATGCTCATCTCAGCCTACAAAAATAAACTCTAAATTCTTATAAGTGACCAATCATTGTAACCATGTATTGGCTAAGGGTAGTATTTATCCAGGCCAGGGATTATTTACATATGGATTAGAAAAATCAAATCCAAAAGCTACAAATGTAGTTTGCTTTGTTCTTCAGAGGCAATACAGATTTTGGAGATATATAGCTAGACCGTATCAACTGGTATGCTTCAGTGAGAGGTGGAGTCCAACTGTCCACTTAAATCTGAGCTAGCCACCCACATGGCTAGGTGTAACCAATAGAATGTAACAGGAGAGCTAGAAGACTTCCCAGCTGGTTCACAGAGAGGACTGCTCAATTAAAATTCAAACTCAGTAGGTAACCACTCTAATTATCCAGAGATCCCCATGCTAAAAAGACTGCCTGCAAGTGCTCTGGAGGCAAGACAAGTCTTTCAATCATTCCCACCGAAGTGCCAAATTCTTAAGCAAAAGGATAGAGAAAAGATCAATATCCCAGTCCCTGATTGCAAAAGTCATGCTCATCTGTGACCACAGATATCAGGATCAGGGACAAGTTAAGACTCATTATGCTCTGTGTGCTTATTCCTGACCTTCAGTGTTCCATAAAATAGGCTGGCTATTTTATGCAACTAAACATTGGTAGAGTTAGCGTTTTTATCACAAACTGAGAGCCTGATTAACTTATGAAAGTCTCTGAAACATTTCAGTCGTTAAGCGCCGTATCCTGCCTTTAATAAAAGTTCTCTGACCATGACCTACCAGAGGCTTTATTAAATGCTATGTAACTCAGATGAATATTTAAGCCTCATATGAAAACAATTACTTCATTATCCAATGGAAAAGGAAAAATTACTTACATTGAAAACGAACATTTTGAATTTGCTCTTCTAAAGATATAATATGAAAGAAAAAACAGTGTTTCATGTATCTAAACTTCATGACATACCATCTGAAGAAGTTAAGTACATTTTATATGCTGACGTGACTGGTGAGTGGCCAAGTTCTGGCCTTAGAAGGAAGCTGAAGTCTCATGTAGTCTTTCTTCATAATAATACTTTGTTCTACCATTAGATTATGCTATTACTTAGCATAGTTCATATAGAAGCTTATTGCGGAGACTTATTTTGAAATACCTACAAGCATTTTCATTAATAGAACCTAGAAATATTGTCTATAGCTTAGGTCTCTCTAAAAGGTATAATCAGTAAACAAAATGAACAAAATCTTGAGGTTCATTTCTTTTCGAATGCACTATTTTGTGAGCAATGTTTTGTTGATTTTGTTTGTTTGTTTTATTTTTATTGTTTTTAATACTTGAAATTAGTTTACAGGCCAGTTTCACACTCCTATCAAAAAATACTTTTATTTGTAATAGACTCCTAAATGACTCTGGAACTATAATTTTTCTGGATCTCTGAGCAAAGAAGGATTCTACTTCACACAAATTAAAATATCTTTTAGTGAATTTGAAATTGAAGAAGACCTTAAAGGAAAACAATTCATCATAAACATCTTGATTTAATCATCCTGGATTTTCTTTGGTTATTTAGTTAAGATGCTAGCTAGTACTGGTACTTTTCCACCCACTAGTGCATCTGTCCTGGTGATGTTCTTTTAGAAGAAGCTAGATGAGGGTATACTTGTAGTGAGTACACAGCTTGCTATCTGTAAAGGTACTCATCAGTGTCACCTCATCTCTAGGAGTACCTAAACTTTCCTGGACCAAATCACATTGTGAGGTTTTCTGATGAAATTCCATTTCCAAATTAAGGTGTAGTCTCAAAATTTGCCAAGATGCCAAGAATCTGAACTTAGAATCACTGAATCTAAGATTTTCTAAGAATTGTAGGTGTTCAGGCAGTTCCATTTATCTTAAATCACATCTCAGATAGCTTTACTCATAAATTCCTTTTAAAGGTCATTTTTCTACTAAAGTTAAAATCACGAGCTACATGTAAGCACTCTTGAAAGAGCTTTCTGTCAACTGAAAATAATAATATTCACACGATTTAGCATAGAGTATCCTGTCATTTCAAAACTACAATGACTCAGCTACAAAGGCAGCATTCTTGGGGCAGTGCACCAATGATGCTATTAATATTCCTTGAAAAGGGTACTATTTGATCAAGTGTTTTGTTGATTGAAAAATGATTAAACACACCCTTGTTATAGTCCCAAACCACTCTCAGTTAAACCTGTTTATTGGGCCACCTATGTTTTTTTATTTTGCTGAATCAAAAAACAGACAGTAAAAAGCCATCTGCTTCATAAGAAGTAGCTTCATATTAATTGTTTTGAACAAAAACATAAAATCATCCTAGGAATTATACAACTTCTTAATGTGGAGTTTAGTGAACCTTCACTCTGTGTGTTCTTGCAACTGCTATGACTATGCAACCCTATTATATTCTAAGGGAAATGTTATCAAACAAAACAGAAAGCGGTGGTTACAACATTATAAAAACTTTGAAAAGGACTGAAGACATTAAAAAGCTGTACAAGTGTACTGGGGAAAATTATCATTAGAAAAGAATTCTATAGCAGGCAGCCTTGTGATTACTGTATATTCCAAAATTTCCCCACCCTACTACCAGTGACAACCAATTCACTCTTTTCTCATTTGTCTTCCTAGAAAACACACAAGCAAAGATAAATGCCAGTGCTATTCTCCACATTGAGAATTGAGACTCTAGTGAAAAGCATTCTGGCTGACTGACAACCAGATTACTGCTTCATACTAGAAGTGCTGACGCAACCTTCGATATAACAGGACACAAGAGGCATGGCTCTGCTCTAGCTTAAAACCACAAAAAACAGTTATCAATAGCAAACAAGGCATATTTGGTACCAAAATTCAAATGTAAGTTTAAAATAATGGCTCAGGGGAAAGTTTCAGTAGAAACTGGGTCTAAGTACGGAATGCTGTCCTCAGAAGAAAAGCATTCCAGAAATTTTTCTTCTTAAAACAAAACCTTGCCTCTTCAAGGCAGTTTTAATTCTAATTAAGACAAAGGCTTTTAATTAAGCCCTGAAGATCCTGGAGAAGGATATTCTGTAAAACTGTCCTTGGTGGGTTTTCCCAAAGTAATTGATTTTCCAGAGAGAATGAAGTCAATCTTTAAAAATATTCAGAAAGACATTTTGTTCTATCCCTCTGCTACTATACACAGTGAACGGACTAAATAAGCAGTCCACCATTGGAACAGGCAAGGACAGGATTCCTGGGCTGATCCTAGTGTCCCTCTTTGTCTCAAAACCCTGGGTGATAGAAGGCTCAAGTTCATATAACGTCTTTAGGAGCACATTTTCTAAATGTGAACAGCAATTTTCTGTATTTGTGGCCCTTCCCTTCTCAACTTTTTGCTACAACAGAAAGTCAAGAACTTCCACATAACTTGTAACAAAACCACCTCTACTTGTAACCCACCTTGTTATCTTTTGGGAGCACAGAAATCTGTTTTTTTTTGTTTTTTTGTTTTTTTTTTTTTCAAGCAAATGAAGCCAAAACTGATTTAAGGAACACAGGTTGAAGTGCATAGAGACAGAATAAGGGGCGGTGGCTTGGGGTGGGGGGAGGGAGTCAGAAAGTGTGCCTGCCTTTGATTTTCCCTTTGCATAGTCCTAGGGACACCATATTTGCATTAAGCTTATGTGTCCTTATTTGTCCAGATGTAATCTTTGGACATTTTTTCTTTTACTCTTTTTTTTGGGGTCTAGTTACAAATTTCTTTGTAGCTAAAAATCAATGGGTATGGAGGCAATTAAGGAAAAATTAGCAAACAAACTGGAGCTGCCTCCACTCCATTCCCCACATTCCAGGCCAAAAGAAAAGGATAATAGCCTAAAAAGAAAATGGGAGCTGAAGCTGGTTTCTCCAACCTATCTGAAAAGTCTTTATGCAATCAGTGGGCTATTATTTCAGGAGACAGAGTGAAGGGGGCAAAAGATTCACGTTGCTAAGGAGACCTGCTGAAGCTGGCATTACTACATAAATTTCCATTTCTATTGATGGGAAAAAGAAAAGATATTTTTTCCAAAGTTTATTTGGATCCCCTGGTTACCGAAGAAAGGCATTTTGTAGGTTTATTTTATCTTTAGTTGTAAACAACTAATCCTGAAAGAATTAAAAGGCCGGAGTGTTGACCTCCTGCTGCCAACCAGTCCCCTTCCCTATGAATCAATCAACAAAGAAAGCCTTCAATAGGTATTCTGAGGTAAGAGCAAAGAAAAGGCCTTTGTAAGCACAAAATTAAATTTCTGGAAGGAATTTAACCAAGTGAACTAATTTCCCCTGTAACAAAAACGTAAGACAAAGAAAAGTCGGATTTTTTTATGGCCTTTGTGCTATTTCAACTTTATTAGAACTTGAAACGTTTTCAGCAAAGCTTGAAAAATGTCTCATAGAAGACATGAACCTGTCAAGAAGGGATTTAATGAGTTTCTCAGGTTAGTGTGTGAGTGTGAGCTTTGCTTGCGTGTGTGTGTGTGTGTGTGTGTGTGTGTGTGTGTGTGTGTGTGTGTGTGTGTTAGCGCACACGCTCGAGCATAAAAAAAGCACCAGCAGAGCCTTCCTTTTACATTCCTTAATCTGTACACCAGCAGCGGAAGAAACAGAATTCGAGTGGGAATAGTTTTCAGCAAGAAATTGGAAGTTGGCAAATTCCTACGAAGAATAAATGGGACTCTGGGAATGGGGGCGGGGGGTACAAAACAAAACAAAACAAAACACTGGAGGGTCAGGAAGGGAATCAAGTCACAAAGTCCCTTTTGAGCTAGTAGCCACAATGGCTACCGCCTACTCTCCCCTGTTTCCCATCCACCTACAATTTTCATTGCTGGCTGAATAAAGCACAACTTTCCAGGCAACTGTGAGTAACAAGCTCGCGGAGAAACGGACTGGAAGAAAGAGGAGTTTCTTACTGTGGGAGTGAAAGAAAGGCAACTCAGAAGCAACAACGGTGTCGCCAAAAAAGGAAAGGAAATTCATCAGTCTCTCCTGACTCTCCGTATCCCTCCCCAAAATTTAAAGGGACACACACACACACACACACACACACACACACACACACACACACACACACACACACACACACACACACACAAACTCACTCTGGGAAAAGCCAAGTAAAGTGAAAACAGGGAGAAATGTGGGCCTAGAGGAAAACTTGGGCAAATTGCTCTTAGAAGATTGGAACGGAGAACCCATACAGATTTGGAGCGTTTTACCCATTTCTTTTTTAACAGGGGTGTGGAAGGCACTGCGTCTTTTACACGCCACATGGTTCTCGCCTTCAATGATAACAACTGCCCAAAATAGCATACGTGTTACTCCAAAGCCGGAGAGACCATCAAGGGAGGAGCAGAGAGCTTAGGAGGTCTCTGGAGTCTTGCCTACCCGGACCCCTTCTGGAGAGGGGCATATGCGAGAGGGTCCGGGGGCCCAAGGGTTAGAGAAGGACCAAGAAGATAGGGCAAGGAGGAAGGGAGGGAAGGAGAGGAAAGTGGGGGAGGTGGCTCCCAGCGAGGCGGTGGCAACAGAGGAGCCCTGGATGGCCACGCGGGAGCAAGGGGCGCGGCGCGGGGTTGGGGGTTGGGGCTCACCGCTGCCGAGCGTGGACTCGCAATGCCAGCTATCCAGGTTGGCGGGCTTCCTGCAGGACTCCCACAGGGACAGGTAGTACTGGTGGTCCGCGGTGACCCAGGCCGGGCTCAGAACAGCTCCCAGATCCAGACACAGCGCCAAGAAGATGCACACCAGCCCGACCAGCTTGAGCGGGGTCAGCACCGACACGCGTACCTCTTCCATGCCGCTGCCAGCCGAAGCCATGCCCGGGCGCCGCTGCGGCCCTCCACGACTCAGGCGAGGACGCCAGGAGGGTCCGAAGAGCCCGGAACCGGACTTCCCGAACAGAAAAGTGGCGGCACACGCACCGAGAACTCCTACCTCGGGGCTCTGTTCAGCACACCGAGCTCCCAACGGACTCGCCTAGCTGGGACGTCTAGCCCTAAGGAGGTCGTCCGCAGTTGCAGCGACAGCAAAAGCACAGAGAATCTTCAGCAAGCGATCTGCCCGCGCCCGCTCCTCCCTGGCGCGGCCAGTCTGGCTCCGCCCCAGCCCCGCCCCAGGCTGCGGGAGGCGGCGCCTTACCAGAGAGACGGAGGGTCTGCACCCGGGCGGCGGAAGGCTCTGGCTCCTGGAGCTCTGGCTCCCGCCGGTCTCGCCACTAATCCCGTGGTCACTGCGCGCAGCAATTCTCCTCTGTGGCCAGCCCAACCAGGATTGCTCCGGGGTAGCTCCCTCCCGCTGTCTCCGGATCACGTGGCCTTTTCTTTCTTAGGGAGCAGGGATTGACCATTTTTTCTAGATCTCATCTAGTTGTGGCTTCCTAGGCTGTGGCCTTTGGAGAAAAGATAAGTTCCACACTCAGAGACGTTCTGCCCTCTTGCCAGCCAATTCACATCAGGAATGAGGTGGTGGAAGGAGGAGAAAAGTAACACTTCCCCACTCTCTGATCCCAGGACTAGCCCAGGAGCCACCCCTCCATTCTTACCTTCCAGCTCCATATTAAGTCTGTTCTCAATCTGACAGCAGCCTTTGCTCTCCCTCTGAAGGGCAAGTGGGATATAAAATGAAATGAGAGATTTCACAAAGTGTAAACATAAAGCTAGCCCTATTTGCAACTCTGGTCTTCTGCCCTTTGTGTTTTGGCTAAAATCCCTAAATTTCCCTTCACTGTGTTCAGCTAGATGTGAATTCCTACCCTCAGTGTTAAGTTTTTCCTATTTGTCCACAAGCTCTACTACAGGGCCTGGGATAGGGAGCTGTGGTTTAAGGTTCCTGAATGGGATTAATGCATCTTCATAGATTTTTCATTAAATTCTCTTACACAAGAACTTTCCAAAGCATACTGTCTTGGTTCATAAGGAGGGGCTTCACACTTTTAGCCAATTTAAGAGAAGTGTACACACCTTGAAATTGAATTTGTGGTGTTTGATTGTAGGAGGGGGTTGTTTCATGTCTTTATTTTTTTAACTACTCTCTATCTTGCCTAAAAGGAAAAGAAAACAGCAATTTAGTGACCAGATCACTGTCTACAGATGTTTCCAGAACATTTACCTTTTCAATCATTTAGTGTGAAAGTCAAAAATGAGGACGCTGACCTCAAAAGTGAAGGTGAACTAAAGAACACCCTCTGGTGTGCTTCCCACCACTCACATAATATCATCCTCAACCTTAATGGCTCTTATACTTCCTGTGCAGGGATGAATAAGGGGGTCCTTAATAGTTATTCTCTTCTAACCTCCTCTTTCCACACACAGCACATTTTGACAAGAACACTTGGAGCAGAAGAAGCAATCAAAGTAGTACCAGGTCTGAGACAAAGACAGAGAAGCCCTATGTGAAATGAAACCTGAAGTTTTCTTACAACTATAAAAAGGTGAACTGACTATCTTTTTCTACCCTTCAACCATTATCATGTTAATTACTTCAAGATGCAACAAAAACAAACAAGGAACACACTCAAAAGAGTTCCTTCCTAGATCTTCCAAATGCTTCTATGGTGCAGAGTACTAAATGCCCCACATGTTACTAAAACAGATCCTTAAGAAACACTGAAAATTTCCAAAACTGATGAACTCTGGTGACAAGGGCTGTGATATTTCCTTTAGCTCAGATTTACACTTGCAGATTTATAATCCAAAAATAATCTTTAAGAAAACTTCCTGAGCATGCTCCAGGTTATAACGACATTGTTTTATCCTCCAAATTCTAACATCTTACTTTTCTGAGTCAACTAACATTTTCCTTATTCATCATGCTTATTATTCATTCTATGCCACCCCTACATCAACCTCCACACTTACTGTATTTGTTCTGTATTGTTTTCAACTGCTTGCTGGAGCTACTTCTTTGTACAATTTCAAAGAAAAAAAATCTGTTACCTCCAAAAAGTAGAAAAGTAAACTACCTCTAATAACAAAAAGCCAAATTCTGCTAACATATTCTGATTCTTTTACCTGTCATTTATAAAGTTTGCATGGCATAATGAAGATCAACAATCCTCAGTACTCATCTTTAAAATATATAAAGGCTTCAAACAAAAATGGTATTTATTTTAAATAATATCTTATAGTAAACTCGTTTGATTGAAAGTTCTATTTGAAATGATTTTCTTGTGAGTTAAAGATTTGATTTATCTCATTGTGAATAATCAGAGAATCTGTAGAGTCTTGTGTAATTTATGGAACAAACAAAATACTATCCTTCATACTCTGAAAATTTCTGATTTTAGCATCTCAATTGGCTCCCAAAACTTCACTGAAGGAATGGTAGACCAATATTTACCATAAAAATGACAAATTAAGGAAATCCAAAAAAGATAACTGACTGGAAATGAAAGAAAGACATGACAACTGAATTACACAAATACACACACATACGTGTATGTATGTGTATATGCATATGTATTTCTATGTCTCCAAAAAATACATGCATATACATTTATATGTTTTATGGGCTATCATATATGTACATATTATATACACAGTGTCTGTTGCACAAAGTAGGATAAAAATGGATGGAGATTGATCATAGTGAACTGTGAAGACAGAACTCCTAACCTGTAAAAATTGACTTACAACTGAATGAAAACTGAGGACAAGGTATGGCTGAAGAGAAGGTTTGTTGTAGCTATGACAGAGAGACCAGCAAGAGGTATCTAGAAGAGTCCAGGCTGAACATGACCAGCAGATTGAACTTGGTCATGAGAGAAATCAGGGGAGAGCAAGATGGGGAAGAAGAGTCCAAACAGGTCAAGAGAGTACCAGGAGCAGAGTCAGCCAGGAGTCAAGAGAGTGCATAAACCAAGAGAAAGGAAATGGCTGAACTGAGCTTCTATAGGAATCAGAAGCTGAGGGAAAGGAAGCCTAGGCTCTGAGCTTGAGAAGTTTAGGGTAGGGGATAGGGTGAGAAGTTCTGGGAGGAACCACAGGTATTCAGTGACACTTGTTTCAAGTTTTCTTGAGACCAAAGTACAATTTGCTAGAAGGGATGGCTTTATTGTTCTAGTACTAGCATATCACAAAGTCCAGATGTTTTGTTCACTTAAGTACAGCCTAAGATGGTGTGCTGCCTAATCACCCCTGCTTCTGGATCACAAGGGGAAAACTTTTATCAGCTAGAATCAGTAACTCTGTTTCATTGGTATAGGGTCTCTAGGCAAATGAAGTGTGTATACTGGATAGCAAAGTAAAGATAGAAAGCAATCTCTCTATAGACTCTGAAGTCAACTACAAGGTCAGGTCCCATGCTGGCTAGTTTTTTCTCAACTTGAAACAAGCTACAACAAGCAACAACTTGACAAGAGGGAACTTCAATTGAAAAAAAAAATGCCCATACTAGATTGGCTTTAGTCAAGCCTATGTGACAATTTTTGATTAATGGACTGAAATAACAGGGCCTAGTCCATTGTAGATGATGCTTTCCCTAGGCAGGTGGTTCTAAATGGTATAGGAAAACAAACTGAGCAAGCCATGAGTAGTAAGCCAGTAAGCAGCACTCTTCCATGGCTTCTGTTTTACTTCATGCTTCCACAATCCTGTCTTGACTTCTTTCAGTGAAGTATAAACTGAAATAAATCCTTTCCTCATCAAATTGCTTTTGGTCAGTCTTTGATCACAGCAATAGAAACATTAAGACAGTCCAAAATCTTTAATTAGTGAAGTAGGAGAAATAAAAAGGGTCAGTAATGTGAAAATTCATGTTGCAGAAGATGGGAGTTTAGAAGACACATGGAATATTTCACAGCTACAACACAGAGAGAATACGAGATAGAGATAGAAAGTATTATGCTATTTAAGCATGTCTTAAAATTAAAAAGGAGTTAATATCATGCTTTTAAGCATAATCTGTAAGCAAAGGCAACAAGTTTATATGTTTGCTTGTTGATTGACATGTATATGTGACTAAGTTCAATGGAAGAGTTAACAGGTAACAGTTATTGTTTTCAGAATTTAACTCAAGTATTGTGTGTAAATCCTCAATTTCTTATTGTCATGGAAGCTGATAGTTGCCATTAAGCCTAAACCCTTCTGTATTTGATCCATGTCAAAATGTCCTCCATCTTTTCTAAACTCAATCTACCATCAACATGTAATGTTTTCTCTTTATAGAGTACAGGGGCACTTTCAGATATGTTTTCTCCTTGAGACCTTAGAAATGATGCTCTATGCTGGGATCATTTCAGAGATGCATGTGTGGGATCCTTTTTGTTCACACAAAGGAAATAAAAATGACCAGAAGAAACACCTTTTCTGGGAAGAAAAGCAATGAGAGGTTAGAAATATCTGAGGAGACAGAGAGAGGAGAGGGTGAGAAGCTATGGCAGGCGGATCCCGGCCTGCAGCAGCTCTCTGCTCCCAGAACCCGTGGGAGAGAGACCTCACCGCCTGGTCAGGTGGGCACTCCTGAGGCTGCAGAGCGGAAGAGACCACCAACACTGCCCACCCCTGCCCACATCCCTGGCCCAAGAGGAAACTGTATAAGGCCTCTGGGCTCCCGTGGGAGAGGGCCCAGGAGCGGCAGGACCCCTGCCTGAGACACCGCCGGAACCTGAAGGAAACAGACCGGATAAACAGTTCTCTGCACCCAAATCCCCTGGGAGGGAGAGCTAAACCTTCAGAGAGGCAGACACGCCTGCGAAACCAGAAGAGACTGCTCTCTGCACACATTACTGATTCCAGAGGAAAACACCAAAACCCATCTGGAACCCTGGTGCACGGAGGCTCCCGGAAGGGGCGGCGCAGATCTTCCTGGTTGCTGCCACCTCGGAGAGTCCGTGGGCAGCACCCCTCGAGCAAACTTGAGCCTCGGGACCACTGGTAAGACCAACTTTTCTGCTGCAAGTGACCTGCCTGGTGAACTCAAGACACAGGCCCACAGGAACAGCTGAAGACCTATAGAGGGGAAAAACTACACGCACGAAAGCAGAACACTCTGTCCCCATAACTGGCTGAAAGAAAACAGTAAAACAGGTCTACAGCACTCCTGACACACAGGCTTATAGGACAATCTAGCCACTGTCAGAAATAGCAGAACAAAGTAACACTAGAGAAATCTGATGGCGAGAGGCAAGCGCAGGAACCCAAGCAACAGAAACCAAGACTACATGACATCATTGGAGCCCAATTCTCCCACCAAAACAAACATGGAATATCCAAACACACCAGAAAAGCAAGATCTAGTTTCAAAATCATATTTGACCATGATGCTGGAGGACTTCAAGAAAGACGTGAAGAACTCCCTTAGAGAACAAGTAGAAGCCTACAGAGAGGAATCACAAAAATGCCTGAAAGAATTCCAGGAAAACATAAATAAACAAGTAGAAGCCCATAGAGAGGAGATACAAAAATCCCTGAAAGAATTCCAGGAAAACATAAATAAACAAGTAGAAGCCCAGAGAGGAGACAAAAAAATCCCTGAAAGAATTCCAGGAAAACACAATCAAACAGTTGAAGGAATTCAAAATGGAAATAGAAGCAATCAAGAAAGAACACATGGAAACAACCCTGGATATAGAAAACCAAAAGGAGAGACAAGGAGCTGTAGATATAAGCTTCACCAACAGAATACAAGAGATGGAAGAGAGAATCTCAGGAGCAGAAGATTCCATAAAAATCATTGACTCAACTGTCAAAGATAATGTAAAGAGGAAAAAGCTACTGGTCAAAAAAAACAAGAAAATCCAGAACTCAAGGAGAAGATCAAACCTAAGAAAAATAGGAAAAAAAGAGAGTGAAGCCCCCAAGCTCAAAGACCAAGAAAATATCTCCACAAAAACCATAGAAAAAACCTTCCCTACCCTAAAAAAAGAGATACCCATAGGCATACAAGAAGCCTACAGAACTCCAAATAGATTGGACCAGAAAAGAAACACCTCCCGTCACATAATAGTCAAAACACCAAACGCACAAAATAAAGAAAGAATATTAAAAGCAGTAAGGAAAAAGGTCAAGTAACATATAAAGGCAGACCTATCAGAATCACACCAGACTTTTTCGCCAGAAACTATGAAGGCCAGAAGATCCTGGACTGATGTCATACAGACCCTAAGAGAACACAAATGCCAGCCCAGGCTACTGTATCCTGCAAAACTCTCAATTAACATAGATGGAGAAACCAAGATATTCCATGACAAAACCAAATTTACACAATATCTTTTCTACAAATCCAGCACTACAAAGGATAATAAATGGTAAAGCCCAACATAAGGAGGCAAGCTATACCCTAGAAGAGGCAAGAAACTAATCGTCTTGGCAACAAAACAAAGAGAAGAAAAGCACACAAACATAACCTCACATCCAAATATGAATATAACAGGAAGCAATAATCACTATTCCTTAATATCTCTCAACATCAATGGCCTCAACTCCCCAATAAAAAGACATAGATTAACAAACTGATACGCAACGAGGACCCTGCATTCTGCTGCCTACAGGAAACACACCTCAGAGACAAAGACAGACACTACCTCAGAGTGAAAGGCTGGGAAACAACTTTCCAAGCAAATGGTCGAAGAAGCAAGCTGAGTAGCCATTCTAATATCAAATAAAATCAATTTTCAACTAAAAGTCATCAAAAAGATAAGGAAGGACACTTTATATTCATCAAAGGAAAAATCCACCAAGATGAACTCTCAATCCTAAATATCTATGCCCCAAATACAAGGGCACCTACATACGAAAAGAAACCTTACTAAAGCTCAAAACACACATTGCACCTCACACAATAATAGTGGAGATTTCAACACCCCACTCATCAATGGACAGATCATGGAAACAGAAATTAAACAGAGACGTAGACAGACTAAGAGAAGTCATGAGCCAAATGGACTTAACGGATATTTATAGAACTTTCTACCCTAATGCAAAAGGATATACCTTCTTCTCAGCTCCTCATGGTACTTTCTCCAAAATTGACCATATAATTGGTCAAAAAACGGGCCTCAACAGGTACAGAAAGATAGAAATAATCCCATGCGTGCTATCGGACCACCACGGCCTAAAAGCTGGTCTTCAATAACAATAAGGGAAGAATGCCCACATATACGGAAATTGAACAATGCTCTACTCAATGATAACCTGGTCAAGGAAGAAATAAAGAAAGAAATTAAAAACTTTTTAGAATTTAATGAAAATGAAGGTACAACATACCCAAACTTATGGGACACAATGAAAGCTGTGCAAGAGGAAAACTCATAGCGCTGAGTGCCTGCAGAAAGAAACAGGAAAGAGCATATGTCAGCAGCTTGACAGCACACCTAAAAAAGCTCTAGAACAAAAAAGAAGCAAATACACCCAGGAGGAGAAAGGCAGGAAATAATCAAACTCAGAGCTGAAATCAAATCAAGTAGAAACAAAAAAGGACCATAGAAAGAATCAACAGAACCAAAAGTTGGTTCTTTGAGAAAATCAACAAGATAGATAAACCCTAGCCAGACTAACGAGAGGACACAGAGAGTGTGTCCAAATTAACAAAATCAGAAATGAAAAGGGAGACATAACTACAGATTCAGAGGAAATTAAAAAAATCATCAGATCTTACTATAAAAGCCTATATTCAACAAAACTTGAAAATCTACAGGAAATGGACAATTTCCTAGACAGATACCAGGTACCGAAGTTAAATCAGGAACAGATAAACCAGTTAAACAACCCCATAACTCCTAAGGAAATAGAAGCAGTCATTAAAGGTCTCCCAACCAAAAAGAGCCCAGGGCCAGACGGGTTTAGTGCAGAATTTATCAGACCTTCATAGAAGACCTCATACCAATATTATCCAAACTATTCCACAAAATTGAAACAGATGGAGCACTACCTAATTCCTTCTATGAAGCCACAATTTTTTATACCTAAACCACACAAAGACCCAACAAAGAAAGAGAACTTCAGACCAATTTCCTTATGAACATCGACGCAAAAAAATACTCAACAAAATTCTGGCAAACCTAATCCAAGAGCACATCAAAACAATCATCCACCATGATCAATTAGGCTTCATCCCAGGCATGCAGGGATGGTTTAATATATGGAAAACCATCAACGTGATCCATTATATAAACAAACTGAAAGAACAAAACCACATGATCATTTCATTAGATGCTGAGAAAGCATTTGACAAAATTCAACACCCCTTCATGATAAAAGTCCTGGAAAGAATAGGAATTCAAGGCCCATACCTAAACATAGTAAAAGCCATATACAGCAAACCAGTGGCTAACATTAAACTAAATGGAGAGAAACTTGAAGCAATCCCACTAAAATCAGGGACTAGACAAGGCTGCCCACTCTCCCTACTTATTCAATATAGTTCTTGAAGTTCTAGCCAGAGCAATCAGACAACAAAAGGAGGTCAAGGGATACAGATCGAAAAGAAGAAGTCAAAATATCACTATTTGCAGATGATATGATAGTATATTTAAGTGATCCCAAAAGTTCCACCAGAGAACTACTAAAGCTGATAAACAACTTCAGCAAAGTGGCTGGGTATAAAATTAACTCAAATAAATCAGTAGCCTTCCTCTACACAAAAGAGAAACAAGCCGAGAAAGAAATTAGGGAAACGACACCTTCATAATAGACCCAAATAATATAAAGTACCTCAGTGTGACTTTAACCAAGCAAGTAAAAGATCTGTACAATAAGAACTTCAAGACACTGAAGAAAGAAATTGAAGAAGACCTCAGAAGGTGGAAAGATCTCCATGCTCATGGATTGGCAGGATTAATATAGTAAAAATGGCCATTTTACCAAAAAGCGATCTACAGATTCAATGCAATCCCCATCAAAATACCAATCCAATTCTTCAAAGAGTTAGACAGAACAATTTGCAAATTCATCTGAATAACAAAAACCCAGGATAGCTAAAACTATCCTCAACAATAAAAGGACTTCAGGGGGAATCACTATCCCTGAACTCAAGCAGTATTACAGAGCAATAGTGATAAAAACTGCATGGTATTGGTACAGAGACAGACAGATAGACCAATGGAACAGAATTGAAGACCCAGAAATGAACCCACACACCTATGGTCACTTGATTTTTGACAAAGGAGCCAAATCCATCCAATGGAAAAAAAAGATAGCATTTTCAGCAAATGGTGCTGGTTCAACTGGAGGTCAACATGTAGAAGAATGCAGATCGATCCATGCTTATCACCCTGTACAAAGCTTAAGTCCAAGTGGATCAAGGACCTCCACATCAAACCAGACACACTCAAACTAATAGAAGAAAAAACTAGGAAGCATCTGGAACACATGGGCACTGGAAAAAATTTCCTGAACAAAACACCAATGGCTTATGCTCTAAGATCAAGAATCATAAAATGGGATCTCATAAAACTGCAAAGCTTCTGTAAGGCAAAGGACACTGTGGTTTGGACAAAACGGCAACCAACAGATTGGGAAAAGATCTTTACCAATCCTACAACAGATAGAGGCCTTATATCCAAAATATACAAAGAACTCAAAAGTTAGACCAGAGGAGACAAATAACCCTATTAAAAAATGGGGTTCAGAGCTAAACAAAGAATTCACAGCTGAGGAATGCCGAATGGCTGAGAAACACCTAAAGAAATGTTCAACATCTTTAGTCATCAGGGAAATGCAAATCAAAACAACCCTGAGATTTCACCTCACACCAGTGAGAATGGCTAAGATCAAAACTCAGGTGACAGCAAATGCTGGCGATGATGCGGAGAAAGAGGACCACGCCTCCATTGTTGGTGGGTTGCAGACTGGTTCAACCATTCTGGAAATCAGTCTGGAGGTTCCTCAGAAAATTGGACATTGAACTGCCTGAGGATCCAGCTATACCTCTCTTGGGCATATACCCAAAAGATGCCCCAACATATAAAAAAAGACACGTGTCCACTATGTTCATCGCAGCCTTATTTATAATAGCCAGAAGCTGGAAAGAACCCAGATGCCCTTCAACAGAGGAATGGATACAGAAAATGTGGTACATCTACACAATGGAATATTACTCAGCTATCAAAAACAATGAGTTTATGAAATTCGTAGGCAAATGGTTGAACTGGAAAATATCATCCTGAGTGAGCTAACCCAATCACAGAAAGACATACATGGTATGCACTCATTGATAAGTGGCTATTAGCCCAAATGCTTGAATTACCCTAGATGCCTAGAACAAATGAAACTCAAGACGGATGATCAAAATGTGAATGCTTCACCCTTCTTTAAAAGGAATAAGAATACCCTTGGCAGGGAAAGGAGGCAAAGATTAAAACAGAGACTGAAGGGACACCCATTCAGAGCCTGCCCCACATGAGGCCCATATATATATATATACAGCCACCCAATTAGACAAGATGGATGAAGCAAAGAAGTGCAGAAGTGTAGATAGCACCTGAGAGACACAGCCAGAATACAGCAAATACAGAGGCTAATGCCAGCAGCAAACCACTGAACTGAGAATAGGACCCCTGCTGAAGGAATTTGAGAAAGAACTGAAGAGCTTGAAGGGCTCGAGACCCTATATGTACAACAATGTCAAGCAACCAGAGCTTCCAGGGACTAAGCCACTACCTAAAGACTATACATGGACTGACCCTGGACTCTGACCTCATAGGTAGCAATGAATATCCTAGTAAGAGCACCAGTGGAAGGGGAAGCCCTGGGTCCTGCTAAGACTGAACCCCCCAGTGAACTAGACTGTCGGGGGGAGGGCGGCAATGGGGGGAGGGTGGGGAGGGGAACAACCATAAGTAATGGGGGGAGGGAGGGGGATGTTTGCCCGAAACCAGGAAAGGGAATAACACTCAAATGTATATAAGAAATATTCAAGTTAATAAAAAAAAAAAAAAAAAGAAATACCTACAAAGTCTTTTTCCAGTGGGGCTGGCAAGAAGGTTGGCAAATTTATTCTAAGTGATTCTCCAGGTCACTCCATTGGGGTATGACGTGAATTACACTATAATATAATGAGGACTTCCTGCTACTAATGAAAATTAATGAGGTCAAGAGGCTTTCAGGTTATGTACTTTCTTTATTGCATTTCTGGAGTTTCTTCTGTTATGCACATTTTGCACTTAGGATTATCAAAATAACTATGATTGATAATTGTTAATTCTGCTTTCTAAAGAACAACAATTATAAAAATTAAGAATTCCACATCTAAAAGTTGAATTCCATCATTTAAAATTATATTTTAATATATTCTCTGATTTTAAAATTGTACTACACTGTGGATTCAGTTCAGTCAATACTAGTATATTCATTATTCACATTGTATTGATGTTTTTATTTCATGTTAATTGATGCTTCATATTAAAAACCCATGACCATAATCATTTTCTAGTCCACCAAGGAAGGAAATAAATTAGGAAAGTGAAAGCATTAGAGGATAGTGGAGGAAAAGGATGATTAGTTCTAAAATAAATACGTTTTTTGTAATGAAAAAGTCTGAGTCAGAAGCCCAGGAAGCAGGAATTTGGGGAAATTAAATTATTGCTAATGGGATTTGAAGTTTATTTGAACACATCATAGAGACCCATCATTTTAGCATCTGGTACACAGTAACTTCTGCTTGAGAAATAATTGACAAAAATGCTGAAAGCCTCAGAAATGTTTACTCTGAGAGTTGAAATTTAGGTAGGATGAGAAACTGTAGCTTATGCTAGGTAGAAATGACAGGAAGGGACATGTTATTCAACCACAGTCTAGCTATGAACTTGGCATACTAATGAACTTAGAAGTAGAAGAGAACATCTGAAGTCATCCTGAAGAAGTGGATGCCCCCTTCATTGGAACTCATTAACTAAGAATCCACTGTTATTATAAATTCACTCTAATGCTATCATTGCACATTTCAAGTGAATGCTCCTAAAAAGTGTTTTCATAAGGACCTATTTTTGAACATAGGAATAAAGGAGGAAATATCTAAGAAATACCTGCTTAGATACATTGTCAATGTAGCCTCAATTTATAGGCTCAAATATAACATCAACTTCCCAATGTAAGAAGGTAGTGCTTGAGATAAAGCTCTTTGTAGAGTGTTTGACACTGAGTTCCATGCCCAGAAGCATATAAACCATGGTTATATATGCTTCCAACCACAGTACTCCAGATGTGAAGGCAGAAAGCTCAAGAGTTCAAGTTTATCATCAACTACAAAAAGAGTTTGAGGTAAATCAGAGATACATGACATTCTATCAAAAGGTAACTAAATAAGTAAGTAAATGAAACTATTTTATGTTTTGTTGATAAGTAGTGTTTTATTCTTTCTCATGAATTAACTTTTGTTATATAAGCATCATTGTATCTGGGAATGTTTATCCTGATTTCTGGCAGAAACTGCTTCAGCAGGATCAGAAAATTCTTTACTAAAATTTGTGCATGTGCCTGCGTGCATGCGTGCATGCATTCTTGTGTGTGTGTGTAGGGGAGAAGGCATCCTTTCCTTCCTTTGTGCTCTGAAGGATTCATATATTCAGGAGGGAAATCTGAACCTAGCAGTTTGCATCTCAAGTACTTTGCTGTAATTGAAGGGAAGGTTGAAGGTAAAGAAGCTTACAATGAAGGGATACCTAGAGCAATTTATACTCATAATTCCAAACAGAAGAATGCAACTAAGGAATTACTCTCTGGGGTTTTCAAGAAGAGGTCTTAAATGTCAAGCTAAGGGCTTGAGACTAGTTGGAAAAGGAAGTCTTCTTAGAAATTTTATTTTAGTGTAGCTTTCACCTCTAATTTCACCTTTTCAAATTAGTCTGCAAAGTGAATAAGTAGGATATATCTGCCATCTATCATAATTCAAAATGTCATCTCATTGGGGTCTAACCAGACATAACTGGAAATATGCCAAGTCAATATAAAGTTTACTCTCTCATTCTATTCTCTCAAGTTTTCCACCTTTCTTAGACTTACATCTTTTATATTTCCCTCCTTTCTTTCAAGTTGTCTAGTTTTTTTAAAAAAAAAAGGGGTTGGGGATTTAGCTCAGGGGTAGAGCGCTTGCCTAGGAAGCGCAAGGCCCTGGGTTCGGTCCCCAGCTCCGAAAAAAAAAAAAAAAAGTGGAAAATTCATACGCCTTTTATATTTCCTCCTTTCTTTCAAGTTGTCTAGTTTTCTTTAAAAAAAAAAACAGTGGAAAATTCATTTGAGTGAGCAAGCTCAAGGTTAAAACATTCACTATGGAACCTAATGACTATATAACTGGCCATGGCATTAACCTCAGTTTCCTTCTTTATAAAACTGAATGGTATACCACTGGATTGTTTTAAGGGTTAATATAGTGATTTCCATAGGTATAATGCCAGACATATGGTAGGCACCGATCATAATCATTACATTATTAAAATCCAGATGTCAGCTAAGGCCTCCAAGTCCCTAGGAAAGTTAACAATTTTACTCAAATCTTTAATTTCAGGATCCTGTACAATCCAACATCATTTTCTAAATCCTTGCCTCTTCAGGTCTTCTTGATATTTGCTTCTGTATCTATTCAAATATTTTACACATAAAAAATTGGATGCAAAATCTGTTCCTTAATAAATTTCTGGAGAAAGCAAATTAAATATCATGATATAGTATTGAAATTTTGAACCATCTGTGATCATTTGAGAATTTGTTTAGAGGTTCTATTAGGGATGCACAGCTGCTCTGCTCCTCAACCTTTGTCTGTAAAAATAATTAAACAAACAACAAAAGGACTTCCTGTAGCTGGTAAAGTGATTCTTTTTACGTAAGTGCACACCTTTGTAAGCAAAACCCATGGTGTCATGAGGGATGAAGGGGGGTAACATTCAACTAGCCAAGTGAACAAACGCTAGCAATCTGTGAAGTGATAGATGTGGCATCCACAACTAATATTGTCTCCCCTCCCAAAAGACACATTTCATTCCAAGGTTTCTATCTATAGGGTTCTTAGCCCTTGCTCCCTCAATATCAGATGCAAGCAGTATGGGTATCACTGGGAAGCTAACTACAAATGTTTAATTCTTATTTCCCCACAAACTATAGCATGATGAGACCCCTAAGTTATTATTAACATTTATGAATCACTAATCTGTCATCTTCTCAGGTTCTGTGTGCCCAGCCTCTACTTAAAAGCATCCATTTCAAAGCAGCTGTGAAGCAAATAAAGAATATATTTTCACATTTTAATATATCATATCTTAAGCAGGAAAATGAAATTTCTTTTTTATAGATTTCTTGGTATGCTCTCATTGTCTGATTTTGGTCTCATTGATAATTTAATCAACTAGTTAACTAGAAGTAGCATATTCTTGAGTCACTTACTTTGTTATAGTTTTACTTGCAAGCCATGATTCTGATGGTATATTAATATACTAGTGATAAATTATGATAGTCCTAAAACTTGATCTTAAAAATCAATTTAATCATTTAAGAATACAAGAAATGACAGCTAGTTTCTTGTAAATTCATTTTGGAGAATTCACGAGCTTTCATAGTATAGATAAACTACAGTGCATTTTTGAACTTCATGGAAGTAGCTTAGTCTATATCATCTTAAAGAGCATTACAAACAAAGGAAAAAAAAAGATCAGTGCTCATTGATTAGGACCTTTAAGCAAGAAGTATCACTGCCCTGGAAATGATAGCTAGAGGCAAGATAAGAAACTGAAACTACATTTTGATCCAGTGACTCCTTTTAAATTCCTGACCTTTTGCCAGCCAAATTATCAGATTTGAAATATTTTCTATAGCTTAATTAAGAAATAAAAAAATACTGTGAAAATTAACAATGTTGGAACAAAAGCTGTCTATGTATACAAAACAAGTTAGAAATATCATTTGGGAAAATCACAAGAGAATATTAGGAGAATAAATAAGTAAATATGCATTTTCCAGAATGATGAAAGGCATGTAAATTTTTCTTTAAACAGAAGCAGAAATTAAATAATTGTATTTAAACTTGCAGTATGAATGCAGTTCAAACCACACCTTTTGATAGAGATCTACCCTCCCCTTCCCACACTTTCAGCCAATCCACCCACCACTGAACCTCAGGACCATATAGAGACTGTACCAGAATCTTAATTAAAGAACCTCCATTCCAATCCCATCCTTTCTGGATCCCTTTGCAATCACCCAGCCTATCTAGCTGATCTAGGACTTCATAGAATGTGAATCCAGAGTTCAAATTCAAATCCAGATCAGTGTTTCACTTAATCCTTATCAGAGAAGCTTCTTCTTACAGTAAACTTCAGTTGACAGAGAAACCCACATTTGGTCAATATGCAGAGAATGAAAAACTTGAAAATGTTCAGCGCATGTGAGACATCTTTTATCTCAACTACCTTCTCTAGGCTCCAGAATCTGTATGGTAAAGGAGGTAGCAAGATTTCAAAATAGTTTCAAAAACCAGTTTTTTCCAGGTTTACCTGGGCAGAGATGCATAGGAACTCACATATACTGTGACAGCCTGCACAAGAATTGTACAAGCTCTAGCCACAGCTCACTCAATATAGAGCAGGGGAAGTGGGCATGTAGTCTACCTCCTACCCAAGAAGACATTGGCATTTGATTTCTGCTGAGTAATAAAAACTTAGTTTTCTTCAATGAAGTGAGACTGGGTGTATCAAACTTACCAGGGCAGGCCTTGTTAAAAGAAACAAAAAACAGACAACCATGGAGCCAATGCAATCTGGACTTGACAGCTGTTCACTGTTTGTTTTGTTTTGTTTGTTTGTTTGTTTACTTGCTTGTTTTTGAGAAAAAGAGGGGCAGAGACAAAGAGAGAGACAGAGAGATGGAGAGACAGAGAGGGAGAAAGAACATGAAGTTGATTGGGTAAGGAGGTAAGGGGAAGTTCTAGGAGGAGTCAAGGAAATGGGATGAATATAATCAAAGCATATTAAATGAAATTCTCAAAGAATAAAGAAAGCAATATTAAATTAATTGTAGCTATACAATTTTGCATATGGTTTGTAGCTATAAAGAAACAAAAGTCATTGATTATTAGAGTTGATGATTTAGAATTTAAGACAAGCTACTAAACCTTCTAGTGAACAATATGTGCATGGCTGACACTGACACTGAGAAACTGACATAGCCATTCTATGTTTTGAAACCAAGAACCTGAAGTAAAATAAGTGAAGCTATGGTTTCTTAAAACTTTTTATTATTTTGTGATAAGGTAACACTGATTTTGATTAAGCCAGGAATATAAAGCAGATTCTTAAACATTGAGAGACAAGCATTGTTTTCCAACATAGTCTACTAATGACTATGGTAATTTTTCTTATGGCATTTTGGAATAGCCTTACCAATTCATTGCTACTTTCTTTTTAATTTCTAGACATTTTAGACATTCCTTCGGATATGTATTTTAATACTTCATGTCTGCCCATGGAAGGAAATACATCTTGTATATGCTCATGTATCTGCAGTTACTCATATGTTTTTAGGTATATAAGAAATGTAGAATTTTTTACATTGAATCGTATACGTTCTTTGAAATTCTTATTTTATTATTCATTTTATACATATTATAAGTAAATATGTAATTATAACCTTTCATTTCTCTCACCTCCTAATCCTCAAATTGATGGGTCTGTAGGTAAGTATGAACTTTCATGTACCTCCCACCTTTCCATGTTAGTATGTTAAGTGACGTGGTCTTGTGAGGATCTTGCACAAGGAGTCACAGTTAAAGAGATTCATTACTGCGATAACTTCATCATGTTCAAAAGACACTGTTTCACAACAGTTCTCCAAAAATATCTTATAAATTATTTCTCCCCTTACTTAAGGAGATTTCATGAGCCTTGGGGAGCAGGAATCTGATATAAATATTCCATTTATGACTTGGTACTTTTCATATAGGTATTTTACTCACTTTAATCAGTTGTGAGCTTCTGCATTAACTGGAGTCCACTGGAAAAAATAGTGCCTTATTAATGAAGACACGATTTTCCTTTACTAAAAAAGAAAGGAAAATTCCAGTCTCTACCTGAGTCCAGAGCTGGGGCTGTCCCAAAGTTCTCAGACCTAAAACATGCCCTGAGAAATCTGGTTTCCCAGGGCACTCTCACTCCTAAGATCAAAGGCTCACAGTCCCACAGGCTCACAGGACCTCAGGAGGGTCAAGCTCCAGTCAGGGACAGCAAGACCAACTAAAATCAGAGATAACCAGATGCCAAGAGGCAAGCACAAGAACCTAAGCAACAAAAATCAAGACTACTTGGTACCATCAATACCCAGTTCTCCCACCACAGCAAATACTGGATATGCCAATACAACAGAAAAACAAGATTTGGATTTAAAATCACATCTAATGATGATAATAGAAGACTTTAAGAAGGACATAAATAACTGCCTTAAAAAATACAGAAGCATGCAGGTAAACATGTGGAAGCCCTTAAAGAAGAAATACAAAAATCTCTTAAAGAATTTCAAGAAAACACAATCAAACAGGTGAAGGAATTTAACAAAACAATCCAGTATCTAAAATGGAAATAGAAACAATAAAGAAATCATAAAGGGAGATAATCCTGAAGATAAAAAAAAAACCTAGGAAAGAGATCAGGAGGCACAGATGAAAGCACCACCAACAGAATATAAGAGATTGAACAGAGAACTTTAGGGGCAAAATATTCCATAGAAAACATTGATAGAATAGTCAAAGAAAATTCAAAAAGCAAAAAGCTCCTAACCCAAAACATCCAGGAAATTCAGGACACAGTGAGGAGACCAAACCTAAGAATAATAGGTATAGAAGAAAACAAAGACTCCCAACTTAAAGGGCCAATAAATATCTTTAAAAAATTATAGAAAAAAACTTTCCTAACCTAAAGAAAAAGATAGTAATTAACATAAAAGAAGCCTACAGAACTCCAGTTTGGACAAGAAAAGAAATTCCTCCCATTACATGATATTCAAAACACCAAAGACACAAAACAAAGAAAGAATATTAAGAGCAGTAAAGAAAAAAGTTCCAGTATAATATATATGCAGAACTATCAGAATTACACCAGACTTCTCAACAGAGACTATGAAAACTAGAAGATCCTGGACAGATGTATGTCATAGGAGACCCTAAGAGAACACAAATGCCAGCACAGGCTACTATATCCAGCAAAACTCTCAATAAACATAGATGGAGAAACCAAGATATTCCATGACAAAATCAAATTTACAGAATATCTTTCTACATATCCAGCCCTATAAAGGATAATAAATGGAAAATTCCAATACAAGAAGGGAAGCTACACCTTAGACAAACCGAGAAAGTGATCTTTTGGCAAGAAACCCAAAAGAAGATAGTCACACAAATATAATTCCATTTCTAAAAACAAAAAACAAACAAACAAACAAACAAAAACAGGAAACAACGATCACTATTCCTTAATATCTCTTAACAACAGTGGATTCCATTCCCCATTAAGAAGTCATAGACTGGATACATAAACAGGTCCCAGCATTTTGCTGAATACAGAAAATGCTCTTCAGTGAAAAGACAGACACTACCTAAAAGTAAAAGTCTGGAAAATAGTTTCCGAGCAAATGATCCCAAGAAACAAACTGGAGTAGTCATTCAAACATCAAATAAAATCGACTTTCAACCAAAAGTTATCAAAAAAGATAAAGAAGGGCACTTTATATTCATCAAATGAGAAATCTACCGATGTACTCTCAATCCTGAATATCTATGCTCCAAATGCAAGGGCACACATATTTATAAAAGAAACTTTTCTAAAGCTCAAAGCACATATTGCACCTCACATAATAATAGCAGGAGACTTCAATACCCCACTCTAATCAATGGACAGATCATGGGAAAAGAAAATAAATAGAGAAAGAGTAAAACTAACAGAAGTTATGAGATAAATGGATTTAACAGACATTTATAGAATATTTCATCCTAAAACAAAAGAACATACCTTCTTAGTACCTTATGGTACCTTCTCAAAAATGGACCATGTAATTGGTCACAAAACAGAACTCAACAGCTATAAGAAGTTTGACACAATTCCATTCATCCTCTCAGATCACCATTGACTAAGGTGATAACAACAAAACAGCAAGAAGCCCACATATATATGGAAGCTGAACTACACTCTACTCAATGAAAATTTGGTTGAGGAAGAAACAAAGAAGTTAAAAACTTCTTAGAATGTAATGAAAATGAAGGTGCAATATACCCAAACATATAGGATACAATGAAAGCAGTGCTAAGAGGAAAACTCATAGGTAAGAGTGTCTCCAAAAAGAAATTGGAGAGAACATGCACTAGCAGATTGACAGCACACCTAAACCTCTAGAGCAAAAAGAAGCAAATACACAGAAGAGGAGTAGACCAAAGGAAATAAACTCAGGGCTGAAAAAAACCAAGTAGAACCACAAAGAACTATACAAAGAATCAACAAACCAGGAGCTGGATCTTTGAGAAAATCAACAAGATAGATAAACCCTAAGCCAAACTAACAACAGGGCACAGAGGCAGTATCCAAATTAACATAATCAGAAATGAAAAGAAAAGTCATGACAACCCAAATTGAAGAAATTCAAAACATTTTCATATCCTGCTCCAAAAGCCTATACTCAACAAAACTGGAAAATCTGGATGAAATGGACAATTTTCTAGACAGATACCAGGTTCCAAATTAAAATCAGGATCAGATAAACCATCAAAATAATCCCCTAAACCCTAAAGAAATAGAGACAGTCATTAAAAGTCTCCACGCCCCTGAAAAAAACAAGCTCAGAACCTGTTGTGTTTACTTCACATTTCTATCAGACCCTCAAGGAAGACCTAATATCAACACTCTTTAAACTATTCCACAAAATAGAAACAGAAGGAACATTACCCATTCCTTCTATGAAGCCACAATTACACTTTTACGAAAACCACACAAAGACCTAAGAAAGAGAGAACTTCAGACCAATTTCACTTATGTATATCGATGCAAAATTACTCAAAAAATTTTTGCAAACCGAATTCAAGAACACATCAAAACAATCATCCATCATGATCAAGTAAGCTTCATCTCATGGATTCAGGGATGGTTAAATGTTTGGAAATTTATCAATGAAATACACTATATAAATAAACTCAAAGAAAATATCACATGATCACTTCATTAGATGCTGAGAAAGCATTTGACAAAATTCAACAACCCTTCATGTTAAAAGTCTTGGAAAGATCAGGAATTTGAGATCTACAACTAAACATAGTAAAAGCAATATACAGTAAGCCAATTGTCAACATCAAACTTACTGGAGAGAAACTTGAAGCAACCCCTCTAAACTCAGAGACTACACAATGCTGCCCACTCTCTCCCCACCTATTCAATATAATACCCAAAGTCCTAGCCAGAGCAATCAGACAGCAAAAGGAGATCAAAAGGATACAAATTGGAAAGGAAGAAGTCAAAATATCACTATTGCAGATGATATGATAGTATGCTTATGACCCACAAAATTCCACCAGAGAACTACTAAGCCTGATAAACAACTTCAGCAAAATGGCAAGATATAAAATTAAGTAAGAAAAAAAAAACAGTAGCCTTCCTCTACTCAAAGGAAAAACAGGCTGAGAAAGAAATTAGGGAAAAGACACCCTTCACAATAGCCACACCTAATATGAAATAACTTCATGTGACTCTAACAAAGCAAGTGAATGATCTGTATAACAAGAATTTCAAGTGTCTGGAGAAAGAAATAGAAGGTCTTGGAAGATGGAAAGATCTCCCATGCTCATGAATTGGCAGAATTATTATAGTAAAAATGGTCATCTTTCCCAAAGCAATCTACAGATTCAATGCAATCCCCATCAAAATTCCAAATCAATTCTTCATAGACTTAGAGCAATTTGCAAATTCATTTTGAAATGCAAATAAACCCAGGATAGCAATATCTGTTCTGAACAACAGCAACAACAACAACAACAACAATAACAACAACAACAACAACAAATACATCTGGGGGAATCACCATCCTTGATCTCAAGCTGTATTGCAGAGCAATGGTGATTAAAAAAAAGTACATGGTATTGGTACAGATGCAAGCATGTAGATCAATGGAATAGAATTGAAGACTCAGAAATGTACCCACATACCTATAGTCACTCAATCTTTGACAAAGTAGCTACAACTATCTAATGGAAAAAGGCTGCATTTCCAACAAATAGTGTTGATTCAACTGGAGGGCAGCATGCAGAAGAATTCAAGTTTACCCATTCTTATCTCCTTGTTCAAAGCTCAAGTCCATGTGAATCAAAGACCACCAGATAAAACCAGATACACTGGAACAAATAGAAGAGAAAGTGGGGAAGATCCTCAAACACCTGGGCACAGGAGAAATTTTCCTGAATAAAACACCAGTGGCTTATGCTCTAAGATCAAGAATCAACAAATGGGACCTCATGAAACTTCAAAGCTTCTGTCAGACAAAGGATACTGTCAATAGGATAAAATGGCAGCCAACAGATTGGAGAAATGTCTTTACCAAGCCTACATCTGATCAAGGGCTAATAGCTAATGTATACAAAGAACTCAAGAAATTAGACTCCAGAAAATCAAATAATCCTATTAAAAATGGAGTAAAGAGCTAAATAAAGAATTCTCAACTGAGGAATACTGAATGGCTGAGAAGCACCTAAAGAAATGTTCAGAGCTGGAGAGATGGCTCAGTGGTTAAGGGCACTGACTGCTCTTCCAGAGGTCCTGAGTTCAATTCCCAGCAACCACATGGTGGCTCACAGCCATCTGTAATGGGAACCGTTGCCCTCTTCTGGTGTGTCTGAAGACAGTGACAGAGTATTCATATGAAATAAATAAATCTAAACATTAAAAAAAAAAGAAATGTTCAAATATTCTTAGTCATCAGGGAAATGCAAAACAAAACAATACTGAGAATATACCTCACAGTAGTCAGAATGCCTAAGATAAAATACCCTTGGGAGGGGATAGGGATGCAAAGTTTAGAACAGAGACTGAAGGACTGCCCATTCAGAACCTGCCCCACATGTGGCCCATACATATACAGACACCAAACTAGATAAGATGGATGAAGCAAAGAAGTGCAGGCTGACAGGAACCAGATGTAGATCTCTCCTGAGAGACTCGTCCAGAATATGGCAAATACATAGGTGAATGCCAGCAGCAAACCTCTGAACTGAGAACAGGACCCCCGTTGAAGGATTCAGAGAAAGGACTGAAAGAGCTTGAAGGGGCTCGAGACCCCATATGAACAACAATGCCAACCAACCAGAGCTTTCAGGGACTAAGCCACCTATCCAAAGACTATACATGGACTGACCCTGGGCTCCAACCTCATAGGTAGCAATGAATAGCCTAGTAAGAGCACCAGTGGAAGGGGAAGCCCTTGGTCCTGCCAAGACTGAAGCCCCAGTGAACGGGATTAGTGGGGGAAGGGCAGTAATTGGGGGAGGATGGGGAGGGGAACACCCATATAGAAGGGGAGGAGCTAGGAGGATGTTGTCCTGGAAACCAGGAAAGGGACTAATATTTGAAATGTAAATAAGATGTACCCAATTTAATAAAGATGGAGAGAAAAAACTGAGCGGACAGTAGATACTGGCAAGGATGTGGAGGAAGAGGAACCCTCCTCCGTTGTTGGTGGGATTGCAAGTTGGTACAACCATTCAGGAAAATTGTTTGGTGGTTGCTCAGAAAATTGGACATAGTACTACCTGAGGAACTGGCTATACCACTCCTGGGCATATACCCAAAAGATGCTCCAATATGTAACAAGTACACATGCTCCACTATGTTCATAGCAGCCTTATTTATAACAGCCAGAAGCTGGAAAGAACCCAGATGTCATTCAACAGAGGAATGGATACAGAAAATGTGGAACATTTACACAGTGGAGTACTATTCAGATATTAAATACAATGACCACAAGATATTCTTAGGCAAATGGATGGAACTGGAAAATATCATCCTGAGTAAAATAACACAGCCAGAAAAGAACACACATGTTATACACTCACTGATTAGTGTATATTAGTCCAAAATCTTAGAATACCTTACAAATAATTCACAGAGCATATGAGGTCAAGAAGAAGGAAGGCCAAAATCTAGATGCTTCATTCCTTCTTAGAAGGGGAACAAAATACTCATGGGAGGAAATACAGGGACAAATAATGGAACAGGGACTAAGAAAGGTCATGCAGAGACTGCCCCACCTGGGGATCCATCCATACATATGCTGTCACCAAACCCAGTCACTATTGCTGATGGCAAGAAGTGTTTGCTTTCAGGAGCCATGTATGGGTACCTCTTGAGAGTCTCTGCCAGAGACCTACTGATACAGGTGAGGATGGTTACAGCTAAATATTAGACTAAACAAGGGGACCCCAGTGGAGGAGTTAGTGAAAAGACTGAGGGAGCTGAAGCAGTTTGCATCCCTATATGAAGAACACAATATCAACCAACCAGACCCCACCAGAGCTCCTGGAGAGTAAATCACCAACCAGTGAAATACACGTGGATGGGCCCATGACTCCAGCAACATATGTAGCACAGGATGGCATTCTTCAGCATCAATAGCAGGAAAAAGCCCTTGGTCGTTTCCCCAGTGTAGGGTAATGCCTCGGCATTGAAGTGGGAGTGGATGTGTTGAGTGGTAGCATAGAAGCAGGGGTAGGGACCGGAAGGTATGGGATAGGGAGGAAGGGGAATAACATTTGAAATGTAAATATATATGATATCCAAGCAAAATGAAGTTAAAAAAAGATAAAAGAAAACAAAGCTAGAAGTGAGGTGGAAGCTTCATTCTGTACTGAAGAACTTCTGTAGTACCAGAATATAGTATGCAGGCTACTGGAGGAGAAAAAGTACTAATGATCTTCTTACATATAATCTGTATAAACTAAAATAGCAACCTACCAATGAGGATATGTTTACTTTTTCCATTGTGGTTACAACTGTTTTGGATGTAACAAATCACTCTTTGCTAGAACCTGAGGTCTTCTCTACAAGAGAGAATCCATTTCTGACACTGTAAATTTCTAGCAAAATTCCATGCCTGAAAATAATGGGTCACAGAGAGGAACCAACTATTGTTATTCAGCTAAGTAGACATCAAAATTACCTTTTGCTTATTTATATCCATAGACAAATGCTATTCTGATCTACAACCGGAGCAGCCTCTTTGCAGTGAAAGGTGGCAAAAGGTGGTAACACAGGACTGGTTAAAATACTGAGAATAAATGAAAGATTAATTCTCATCTACCAACAAGACATTTATACCATCTGCTCTGAGACTCAGGAAACATTGTAAAATGAGGGGCAGAAAGTCATAAGATCTGGAAGACAGGAAGAAGAGTTATTTAATATCATATTATGGATATGGTACACCCATTTTAATCATGAACTCTGTTCAAAAACACTTGCCTCAGATATGCCTGTGCAAAAATGGTTCTGAGAACAACCAGCCAAGTTGAGAGAGAGAATCAAGAGGCTCTGTCATAGTTCTACTTAACTAGTGGCCCATGGTAGATTGTGAGAGTTAGAGAGTCACTGCTTTCCGTAGATTAAATATTTCTGAGCCCTCAAAGCTCCAGACAGAATTTCGAACACACAGTCACAGATATGGTACAGGTTAAACACACGATTAAAACAAAAACTATGGAAAAGGGAATCAAGGGGATAGGGATGGAAGTGAAACAGGACAAGATAGAAATGAGAGTAGTAAGAATTCACTATATTCAGGATTAATGCATATATCACAAAAGTTAAAGAATGCATTTATTTAAAAAGATATCCATGGATGTTACAATTTGTAGACTTGTTACAAATATTCAATTGTGCAGTCCATCTTAATTCTATACCCATTTGTGATATTTCTTGTTACTTGAACTTAATTTTGCTTATTAAATCACCACCATAAATTATAGGTATTATTATTTGGAGGGAGAAATTATAATTGCAAGCATTCTGTCTTCCCTTTCTTCCCTCTAAACTCTTCTATATAAGTACCTGCCCCAGTGCCCTCTGCCAGTCCCCCATCACACAGTACCTTCCTGATTTCCCCTTCACTTCTCTTCTGAGAGGATGAAACCACCCCTCTTTTGTATCCCCTGACCCTAGCACATTAAATCTCTACAGTACTAAGCACATCCTCACCCACTGAAGCCAAACAAGGCAGTCCAGTTACAGGGAATATATTTGACAGACATACATCAATTTTAGGAATAACCCCAGTCCAGTTGTTGAGGAACCCACATGAAGACCAAGCTGTACAATTGCTACATGTGTGCAGAGAACCTAGCACAAGCCTGAGTATGATTCTTGGTTGGTGCTTCAGTCTCTGAGAGCCATGCAAGGTCCAGACTAGTTGACTCTATTGGTCTGTCTATGGATTCCTGATTTCAGTGAGATTGCTTCAATATTTTTTCTCAATTCAAGTTGGCTACCAACTTGATGGATATTGCTTTTATTATGTTTAGGTATATGTACCATGTCCCTGATCTCTCCCAGACTTTTAATATGCAAGGGTGTTAGATTTTGTCTAGAATTTTTTTCAGCATCTAATGAGATGATCATGTGAGTTTTTCTTTCAATTTGTTTATATGGTAGATTATTGGTGATGGATTTTCACATATTTAATCATGCCAGCATTCCTAGGATGAAGCCTACTTGATCATAGTGCATGATGCTTTTGATATGTTCCTGGATTCAGCTTGTGAGTATCTTACTAAGTATTTTGTGTCAATGTTCAAAAGAGAAATTGGTCTGAAATTCTTTTTCGTTGTTGAATCTTTGTGTGGATTAGGTATCAGGGTGATTGTGGCTTAATGAATGAATTTAGCAGTGTTCCTTATTTTTGATTTTGTGGAATAGTTTGAGGAGTATTGATATTAGTTCTTTGAAAGTCTGGTAAAATTTTGCACTAAAAGTTTCTGGCCTTGGGCTTCTTTCTTTCTTTCTTTTTTTTTGGTTTGGAAACTTATAATGACTGCTTCTATTTCCATCTGATCTTGATTTAACTTTGGTAAGTAGAATCTTTCTAGAAGATTATCAATTTTGTGGAGATTTTCCAATTTTGTACAATACAGTCTTATGATTCATTGAATTTCCTCATTGATGGCTGTAGCGTTTGCCTTTTTATTCATGATTTTGTTTACTTGGATACTATCTTTTTGTATTTTAGTTACTTTGATTAGGGTTTTGTCTATCTTGTTGATTTTCTCAAAGAACCAACTTGTGGTTTCTTCTAGTCTCTGAACTGTTTTCTTTGTTTCTAATTGATTGATTACAGCCTTCATTTTGTTTTTTTCCTGACTTCTCCTTTTTCAGTGTTATCCCCATTTCTCTAGAGCTTTCAGGTATACTTTTAAAATGCTGGTATGAGAACTGTCTAAGTTCTTTATGGAGACACTTCATTGCTATGAACTTTCCTCTTAGCACTGCTTTCATTTTGTCCCATAAGTGTGGGTAAATTGTGCCTTCATTGTTTGAATTCTTGAAAGTCTTTAACCTCTTTCTTTTTTCTTATTTCTTCACTAAACTGGAGATCATTTAGTAGAGAGTTGTTATATTTCCATGATTGTGTAGGCTTTTTGGTGTTTCTGTTGTTGTTGAAGTCCAGTTTTAAACTATGGTGGTCTGATAAGATACACAGTGTTATTTCAATTTTCTTGTATTTGTTGAAGCTTGCTTTGTGAACCAACTATATGGTCAGTTTTAGAGAAGGATCCATGTGATATTGAGAAGAAGTTATACTCTTTTGTGTTTGGGTAAAATATTGTGTTATTTGTTATGTCCATTTGATTTTATGTCCCTATATTTCTTTAAGAGATTCATTAATTTCTTTAATGGCCCCTATAAACTGTATAAGACTGTATTTAAGGTCATTTTTTCATGTTTCAGTTGTGTTAGAATATTCATGGTTTTCTGTGTAATAGGATATCTATGCTATGATGATGTCATACAGCCCTGACTATGGTATTGGTGCTACTTTCAGAGCCTTTAACTACCTAGAAGGCTTTAGTTCCTGGATATTCCTATTGTAGTATATATTGGGAGGAGGCTAACCCTGATGATCTTAGTGTGACAGGCTTCTGGTGGCTATCCTTGTGCTGTGTGGTTCCAGGACAGCAGGTTTGCTGAAGGTGGGCAAAGAGGTAGCAGGGAAATGGAGGTCTGCAGGAGTTGCAGGCTGTTCATGACACTTGAGAGTGCCCCAGAGGACTCAGTGTGCAGGTAAGATAGGTGCACAAAGTGAATCTCACTTTTATGCAGATCCTATTATCTTAATGTAGGTATAATTTACATTTGAAATTCTAAAGCCTTCATTTAACATTTTTATTTCTAATTTTAACCAACAATTCCACATATAAATTATTACCTATAAATATTCAGCTTAATTTTAACATTATTTTATCTTCTTGACAACTGCAGTGGTACCAGTATTTATATCGAGCTCCATACATGCTTTAATTTCATATCATAAATATCTAAGTATATTCAATTAAAAGAATCAAATTTTATGTAGGTACATGATCTTCCTCTACTCTCATTAAAAGACAGTATGCATAGTTTTAACATTGTACATATATATGGCATTATTTTGTATAGACAAAGAAGTAAATGCAGGTAAAGGAAAAGCTTCTATGGCATGCTCCCCAGAGAAACTAGGCAAAACAAAGTTATCATCTTTCTGAATAAGGTTTCAAATCAAAGTAATATTTCTGTAATGTGGGAAGCAGATGGGACCGAAAAAATGAAATGATCAAGTACATTCACAGTGGATAGAGGATGCGTAAAATTAAGAAAAATTCTCTGAGATCATGGTGCCCAAGTTCTTTATAAATTTTATGTGTTCTCCCCTCCCTTCCCCCTCTCTCTTTTGCTTAGGAAAAAAGTTCCATGAATCTCCCATAGCTTAGACAGTGGTGAATAATTTTTGTATGAAAAACTTTACATTAAAAAATAAGTTCCCAAATAAATCAGTAGCCTTCCTCTACACAAAAGAGAAACAAGCGGAGAAAGAAATTAGGGAAACGACACCCTTCATAATAGACCCAAACAATATAAAGTACCTCGGTGTGACTTTAACCAAGCAAGTAAAAGATCTGTACAATAAGAACTTCAAGACTCTGAAGAAAGAAATTGAAGAAGACCTCAGAAGATGGAAAGATCTCCCATGCTCATGGATTGGCAGAATTAATACAGTAAAAATGGTCATTTTACCAAAGGCGATCTACAGATTCAATGCAATCCCCATAAAAAAAAAATAAGTTCCTCTGTCCCCAGCTTCCAAAAAAAAAAAAAAAGAAAAAAGAAAAAAGAAAAAAAAACATTCCCATTGGGATGTACACAGGTTTCTGATTTTGGAAAAATCATGCTAGACATGTGGGAGGTATTAGATTATTACATTGCAAGTCTCATAGGGGCTATTATATCTCACCTAATGTTGATATTGCAAATGAGTTCATTAATTCCTGAGACGTAAATCTCCATCTGAATGTTTCAAGATCTGACGAAAGTTCCAGTTCCTAAAGGACTATAACTGATAATTTCAGATTTTATTAGAAAATTCAGCTTCATTTTACTTTACATCTTTAAGAACATATGTTATAGGGCTGGAGAGATGGCTCAGCTGTTAAAGGCTAGGCTCACAACCAAAAATATAAGAACATATGTTATAGCTTTGTCCCCCTTATTGCTATGTGAATGAACTCCGACAGCATGTATCTTTTTGTGACTTTCTTATGAATTTGATTCATGCTGACTTAAGAGCAATTATTCACAATTTTTGTTGTATTATGGTTAAGAACACTTGTCCATATATCTCAGTTAACTTTTGGTGTTGCTATAATAAAACACTGCAAAAGTAATTTAAGGAAGAATATGTTTATTTTGGGTTATAGCCCCAGGTTAAAGTTTATCATGGTGGACAAGTCCTGGTGGCAGGAGCTTTAGACAGATGATATATTGTATCCCTATTAGGGGGCAAAGAATACATTTGTTGAGCTCAGACTATTCTTGTTATACAGTCTAGGATTTCAGACAATGCAACAGTGCCACCCATAGTAGCCAGGTCTTCCCACTTCCACTAATTTAATGAAGAAAATCCTTCACAGTCACACTCAGAGGCTCATATTCCAGGCGATTCCAGATCCCATCTGCTTGATATTTGACACTAAAAACCACACAATTAATATTTATTTGTATACTTTGTGGTTAAATGACATTTAGGCAGCTTCTATTTTTTATCTTTTTTAGGACAATGATGATAAGAACTTACTTCTATGTATTATTTCTGACATATGTGCATGGCTTATATATTGGAGTGAAATTGTGGGTCATAAAGTTATATGCCTTAGTTAGGGTTTGTATTGCTCTGGTCAAGTGATATAATCAAAAACAAGTTTTGAAGGGGAGGGTTTATTTAATCTCACAGTTTGTAGTCTATCATCTAGGAAACCTAAGAATTTTAAAGCAGAGACCTGAAGGGAGGATTGATGCAGAGGCCACAGAGAAATATTACTATTAGCTCGCTCCCCATGACTGGTTCATACTGATTTCTCATAGCACCCATGACCAACCAAACCAGGGGTGGCACCCCACCCAATGAGCTATGCCCATCTATATCAATCATTACATAAGAACATCCAGTAGCAGTATTTTTGGAATTGAAATTCCTTCTTCCAAAAATGACATTAAACTTCAAGTTGACATAAAACTAGCCAGTACTGTATGTTCTTGGTTCTTTTTATTGGACTGTACTTAAATGTTTTCTAATTTGTATTCCACTAAAACTGCAAGTGGTAGAAGTTGTTGTTCCTTCTCTTTTTGTTTTCTCTCTTTTGGCCCTTTTATGAATATTTACGTTGTGTAATGACTTGGGGAAATACACCTCAAAATGAATTTTCTTGTCATCAGAGGGAAGAAGAGAGGAATCACTGATTGGTTGACTGGCTCATTTGCTTTACTAGTTATGATAGACACATAGATGGTTAACTACCCTGTACTCTTAGGATTCACACCGGTGAGTACATGGGAGTTTTTGTAAATAACACTTGAAAGCTTAACTTCTGGAATGTGAGGTAGAAAATACAGCTCCAGGAGAGGGAGCTCCCAAATGAAGCATAAAATACAACATGAAAGTAGTTGCTACAGTAGGGTACGAAATAAGTGATCCATAAAAGAACATTCAATACATTTTATAAATCTTATAGTCTTTTGATTTATCGAGTGAATAGTTCCCTATTGGGTGCACAGAGATTCTTGCACTCACAGAGAAGCACTAAGAGAACAAGGAATGTAAATGTCTCAATGGAAGAGATAAAAACAAACAAACAAACAAAAAATACCCCAAAAACATATACTCCATTCAGAAAGATAAGAGTGGATTTTGTTATGAACCTGATGACTTTCTTGCTATCTATTTGTAACTAAAAATTGTTTTTTTTTTTTGTGTGTGTGTGGACTGAGACAGGTCTCACTTGCATGGATTGTCCTGGTTATCCTCAGAATCATGATCTTTTTTGCTGAAGCTGACACTGCTACAATTACTGGTGTAAAATGGTGATTTTAAAGTTTTTTTCTTTTTTTGTTTTACAGTCAGTATTTATAGCATATGAACAAAGTATCAGAAACTGTTCATCACAAGTTATAACTATAAAGGAAACTGGATCAAAACTGTGTTCATATTAGTTCCTATTTCATAAAGGGATATAGTGGATAAGCAAGATTTTACAGGTGATGAAATTATTTAGGGAAAAATAAGTAGGGGATATTGACAGATATTGAATTACAAAAGCGCTTGGTGAAAGTTTCAACTAAAAGCAAACATTTGTGAGGAATATCAATAGGAGAGTCCGAAGGGTCATGGATGAAGAAACAGATAGTGAAACGTTCAGGAAAAACAGGTTCTGTAACTTCTTAGACCAACATGGGACATTGTGCTGGAAAAAAAAAAAAAAGCAGTAAGAGGAGTAAAAAGTGATAAAGTCAAAGAAACATATCCAGAAGCCTTAGGTGAAATCTTAAGGTGTGACTGATTTAACTCACAGGGTGATTGTGGCAGTAAAACTAGGAATAGACTGAATGGGGAAAAATGAAAGGACACTACATTGCCATTTGTTTTTAGTCATTTGTTTGTTTTAGAGAGGTTAAATTTCAGTGTTTTTCAAGTTCTTGAAGAAAACATGGCCTTCCCTAACAGGCCTCTAGAAATTAGGAGACTCTCACAACTGATTCCATGATGCCATTCAGGTCATAAATTTTGGCATGATGACAGTACCATTTGCCAAAATAAAAATAAAGTCTTACTCCATCAGTCCATATTTCTAGGAAAATCTCTAAAAGTACTAACTTTGCTTTTTCACAGGCTAACTGTTCTTTTTAACTGAAGTATGTCAAGTCACAATATGTTTTGTGTGTGCATGCATATGTGTGTGTGTGTGTGTGTGTGTGTGTGTGTGTGTGTGTGTGTGTGTGTGCTTAAAAACTCATCCTAACAAAATGCTTGGTGCTACACTGTGATCACAAACACCCAATGTAGTTCTGGCTGGCTAATAAATACTTTAATATTGACCTGACTCTATGTTTTTTCCGTCTTCCCTAGTGGATACCAAGCAATGAATTCATTGCTTGGCCATTAAGCAATCAATATAATATTTTCTATCTGGCTGTTTGTATATCTATGCAAGCACATGCCATCAAACAATCTATTATGGTATGCAAATAGTATATATTTTCTTATTAAATAAAACTATCAATTTATTCTTTATTGCTGATTATTTTAAGGTTCCTCAGTTTGATAGTGCTTTTGAAAGTACCCATTTAATTTTCTCAATGTGTGTTTTATATAGTTTAAGACTACATTATTTGGCACATATGATTTGAATATAATTATTATTCTTTAGCAATTTAATAGTTCTATGAATTTTTTCCTCAAATGTATTGGAACCCAGCTAAGCAAGCACTCTACTATTGTATTACAGGTTAATTACAGGACTATAAGATAAGCAAGCTTCCAACTAAGAGTTTTCATTTCTATAGAGATTTTTCTTATGTTTGAATAATTTATTTTTCTCATTCTTCAGTTTTGTCTAGGAGACATTTTGCAGAGCTTTTATAAATCTTTAATCTAATCCTTTTCTTTTAAACTAATCTACTTAATCTAAAATCATATTTATTCTGCCTTGTTTTAATTTTCACTATCATAAATTATTTTAATTCCATTCAGATTAATTTTAAGTTTTTGCCTTTCTATTTATTCCATAATAAAATATTTTCAGTACAAACATCTTAGTCAGAGAAATTGCCTAATGTTTTTATAATATCCACATTACACAAAACAATATATACATATGTTTCAATACTATCAAAATTCCATCATTTTTTCAAAGAAGTAGGAAAAATATAAAATTTACTCATTTTAGACAAAGATAAATCAATATTTTTTCTACTGGGAACTGAACTAAGAGTTTTATATGTACGTAGGAAACATCATATCACTAAACCATATTCCCTGTTACTCTTTACTTTCTTTTGAGACAAGGTTTCCCAAAGTTCCTAAAATCCTTCTGCCTCAACTTCACAAGCAATTTAAAACAAACAATAAACCAAATAAAAATTGGAGGAAACATATTTTTAGGTTTATTAAAATTATTTCAAAATATATTACAAAATATTTTAGTGATAATAGTATGATATTGGTATTAAAAATCTGCACGGGCCAGTGGAACACAATAGAGAGCTCAGGAATAATGCAAACCATGCATGATCAACAAATTTTAGGAAGCTCCCAAAAAGATACAAAGAAAGAAAACTCTGTTCAAAAATGGTGCTGAATAAAGATATAACCCTTCAAAAGAAAGGAAATCAACCTTTGTTTACTCTGTATTTATTCAACATTAAATAATGTATCCCATGTTGTCCTGAAACTCATAATTCTCTAGAGCCTGCCAAGTATTAAGAGGATTTCTTTTCTGGTTGTTGTTTATTTTTTGCTGAAGTTTATAAATAAGCATGCAAGTCCACTGTTTTCTTTGTATAAGTATCTGTCATAAATTCTTTTATACAATATGTTTTCATAATATTTACTTCTCTCTAGCTTTTTTCAGATACAAGTATACCTCTCTCTAAACACAACTATTTTTCCTATTTTATTTTGTCGTTGTTGTTTATTTTGTGGGGTTTTTTGCCACTTACATTAACTACTAGTATAACACTTGAACATTTTGCATATAAATCTAACACATTTATGCTCTACCTTTCTTTTATTGGATATTTCTTTATTTACATTTCAAATGTTATTCCCTTTCCTGGTTTCCTGTCCATAATCCCCCTATGCCCTCCCCCTCTCGTTTATCTCTAAAGGTGTTTCCCTCCCCATCCACCCCTTTGGCATTCCCTTGCACTGGGGGGTCCAACCTTGGCAGGACCAGGGCCTTCTCCTTCCACTGGCGCCCAAACAATGTATTCTCTGCTACATATGCAGTTGGAGCCATGGGTCAGTCCATATATAGTCTTTGGGTGGTGGTTTAGTCCCTGGAAGCTCTGGTTGGTTGGCATTGTTGTTCTTATGGGGTTGTAAGACCCTTCAGCTCTTTCCATTCTTTTCTCTAATTCCTCCAACAGGGTTCCTGTTCTCAGTTCAGTGGTTTGCTGCTAGCATTCACCTCTGTATTTGACATGCTCTGGTTGTGTCTTTCAGAAGAGATCTATATCCGGTACCTGTCACTATGCACTTTTTAGCATCATCAATTTTATCTAGTGATATATATATGCCACATGTGGGGCAGACTCTGATAGGCCGTTCCTTCAATCTCTGCTCTAAACTTTGCTTCCATATCATATCCTCTATGGATATTTTTATTCCCCCATTTTAGGAAGGGTAAACATCCACATTTTAGTCATCCTTCTTCTTGAGCTTCATGTGGTCTATAGGATTGCATAATGCGGGTAATTTGAACTTTTTGGGCTAATAGTACATACCATGTGTGTTTTTCTGTGATTGGGCTACCTCACTCAGATGATATTTTCCAGTTCCATCCATTTGCTTATGAATTTCATAAAGTCATTGATTTTGATAGCTGAGTAATATTCCATTGTGTAGATGTACCACAATTTCCATATCCATTCCTCTGATGGAGGGCATATGGGTTGCGTGCTTTCCAGCTTCTGGCTACTATAAATAAGGCTGCTATGAACATAGTGGGGCATGTGTCTTTGTTGTATACTGGAGCATTTTTTGGGTATATGACCAGGAGAGTTATAGCTGGGTCCACAGGTAGTGCAAAGTCCAATTTTCTGAAGAACCTCCAGACTGATTTCCAGAATGGTTGTACCAGTTTGCAATCCCACCAACAATGGAGGAGTGTTCCTCTTTCTCCACATCATCGCAGCATCTGCTGTCACCTGACATTTTGATCTTAGCCATTCTGACTAGTGTGGGGTGGATTCTCAGGGTTGTTTTGACTTGCATTTCCCTGATGACTAAGGATGTTGAATATTACTTAAGGTACTTCTCAGACATTTGATATTCTCCAGCTGAGAATTCTTTGTTTCACTCTCTAATCCACTTTTTAATAGGGTTATTGACTCTCTGGAGTCTACCTCCTTGAGTTCTTTTAATATATTGGATGTTAGCACTCTATCCGGTGTATTATTGGTAAAGATCTTTTCCCAATCTGTTCATTGCTGTTTTGTCCTAATGACATTGTCCCTTTTCTTACAGAAGCTTTGCAATTTCATGAGATCCCATTTATTGATTCTTGATCTTAGAGCATAAGCTACTGGTATTCTGTTCCGATGAATTCCCACAGTTCCCTTGTGTTCATTGCTCTTCCCCACATTTTCTTCTATTAATTTGAGTGTATCAGGTTTGATGTGGAAGTCCTTTATCCACTTGGACTTTAGCTTTCTACAGGGTGATAAGAATGGATCAATTTGCATTTTTCAACATGCTGACCTCCAGTTGAACCAGCAACATTTTTAGAAAATGTTCCTTTTTTCCCTGGATTGTTTTAGCTCGTTTGTCAAGGGTCAAGATACCATAGGTGTGTGGGTTCATTTCTGTATCTTCAATTTTATTCCACTTGTCTATCTGCCTGTCTCTGTACCAATGCCATGCACAGTTTTATTACAGTGTTCTGTATGCCCTTGAGGTCAGAGATGATTAATCCCTCAGAAGTTCTTTTATTCTTGAGGATATTTTTGAGTGTCCTGGGGTTTTATTTGTTTGGATGAATTTGCAATTTTTCTTTCTATGAAGAATTGAGATAGGATTTTGTTGGGGATTGCAATGGATACCAAGTGCTTTGACAAAATACTATTTATATATATTAATCTGTCAATCCCCTGAGCATGTGAGGAATCTTTCCATCTCGGAGATCTTCTTCAATTTCTTTCTTGAGAGACTTGATGTGCTTGTCATACAGATCTCTCACTTCCTTAGTTAGAGTCACACCATGTATTTTGTATTATTTGTCACTATTGTATAGGGTGTTAATTCCTTTATTTCATTCTCATCCTGTTTATCATTTGAGTAGAGGAGGGCTACTGATTTGTTTGAGTCAATTTTATACCCAAACAATTTGCTGTTTATCGGGCTTTGTAGTTCTCTGGTGGAACTTTGGGGGTCACTTAAGTATACTATGTTATCATCTGCAAATAGTGGTGTTTTGACTTCGTTCTTTCCAATTTGTATCCTTTTTTGACATCCTCTTATTTTCTGATTGCTCTTGCTAGGACTTTGAGAGAGAGTGGGTAACTTTTTCTAATCCCTGATTTTAGTGGGATTGCTTAAATTTTCTCTCCATTTGGTTTGATGTTGGCAACTGGTTTGTTGTATATTGCTTTTACTATGTTTAGGTATGGGCCTTGAATTCCTGTTCTTTCCAAGACATTTAATATGAAATGCTGATGAATTTTGTCACATGCTTTCTCAGCGTCTAATGAGATGACCATGTGGTTTTTTTCTTTGAATTTGTTTACATAGTGGATTATGTTGATGATTTCCATATATTGAACCATCTCCACATCCCTGGGATGAAGCATACTTTTCATGATGGATGATCATTTTGATATGTCCTTGGATTTGGTTTGTGAGAATTTTATTGAGTATTTTTGTGTCAATAATCTTGAGGAAAATTGGTCTGAAGTTCTCTTCCTTTTTGTTTCGTTGTGTGGTTTAGGTATTATCATGATTTTGACTTCATAGAATGAAGTGAGTAGTGTTCTGTCTGTTTCTATTTTGTGGAATAATTTCAGGACTGTTGGTATGAGGTCATTTATGAAGGTCTGATATACATTCTACACTAAACCCATCTGGTATTAGGTTTTTTTGAATTTCCTTTTAATAATTGCTGCTATTTCTTTAGGAGTTATGGGATGTTTAGATTGTTTATCTGATCCCGATTTAACTTGGGTACCTGGTAGCATTCTAGAAAATTGTCCATTTAATCGAGATCTTCAAATTTTGTTGAATATAGGCTTTTGCATTATGATCTGATGATTGTTTGAATTTCCCTCAGTTTCTCTTGTTGCCTATCCCCATTTTCATTTTCTGATTTTTGTTAATTTGGATTACTGACTGTGTGCCCTCTAGTTGAGTCTGGCTAAGTGATTTTCTCAAGGCTGGTTTCGGTTTTGTGATTCTTCTTATACTTTTTGTTCCTACTTGGTTTGATTGCAAGGCCCATGTTTGGTGTTTGATTATTTTATGCCTTCTACTCCTCTTGGGTATATCTGCTTCTTTTTCTTGTAGAGCTTTTAGGTATGCTGTCCAGCTGCTAGTGTATGCTCTCTCCTCTTTCTTTTTGGAGGCCCTCAGAGCTATGAGTTTTCCTCTTAGCACTACTTTCATTGTGTCTCATGAGTTTGGGTATGTTGTCCCTTCATTTTCATTAAATTCTACAAAGTCTTTAATTTCTTTCTTTATTTCTTCCTTGGCCAGGTTATCATAGAGATCATTGTTCAACTTCCATGTGTATGTGTATTTTCTGTCATTTTTGTTGCTATTGAAGACCAGTCCATGGTGATCTGATAGGATGCATGGGAATATTTCCATCTTTCTATATTTGTTGAGTCATCTTTTATGACTGATTATATGGTTACATTTGGAGAAGGTACCATGAGGTGCTGAGAAGACAGTGTATTCTTTTGTTTTAGTATGAAATATTTTATAAATATCTATTAAATCCATTTTGGTTCTAGCTTCTGTTAGTTTCTCTATGTCTCTTGTTTAGTTTCTGTTTCCATGATCTGTCCATTGATGAAATAGGTGTTGAAATTCTCACTATTATTGTGAGGTGTAATGTGTGCTTTGAAACTTTAGGAAGGTTTCTTTTTATGAATGTAAGGTGCCCTTGCATTGATATTCAGGATTGAGAGTTCATCTTGGTAGATTTTTCCTTTGATGCATATGAAGTTTCTTTCCTTATCTTTTCTGATAACTTTTGGTTGAAAGTAGATTTTATTTGATATTAGAATGGTTACTCCAGCTGGTTTCTTGGAACCATTTGCTCGGACAATTATTTTTCAGCCTTTACTCTGAGGTAGTACCTGTCTTTGTCACTGAGTTGTGTTTCCTGTGTGCAGCAAATGTTGCATCATCTTTATTTATCTGGTCTGTTAGTCTATGTCTTTTTATTGGGGAATTGAGTCTATTGATATTAAGAGATATGAATGATTAGTGATTGTTGTTTTCTTGTTATTTTTGTTGTTATGTGTGGAATTATGATTGTATGGCTATCTTCTTTTCTTTTTCTCCATCTTTATTAAGTTGGGTATTTCTTATTTACATTTCAAATGTTAGTCCCTTTCCCAGTTTCCAGACTAACATCCCCATAGCCCTTCCCCTCCCTTCTGTCTGGGTGATGCCTCCCCCATCCTTCCAACATTACATACTCTCCCCCCAATCCCCTTCACTGGGGTCCAGCCTTGGAAGGCCAAGGGCTCTCCTTCCACTGGTGCCCCCCTACTAGACTATTTATTACTACCTATGCAGTTGGGCTCAGTGTCAGTCCATGTGTAGTCTTTGTGTGCGGCTTGGTCCCTGGGCTTGTTTGGTTGCATTGTTGTTCCTTCACGGGGTCTCAAGCCCCCTTCAGCTCTTTTCTGTCCTTTCTCCATTCCTTCAACAGGGGTCCCATTCTCAGTTCAGTGGTTTGTTGCTGGCATTTGCCTTTGTATTTGCCAAATTCTGGTTGTGTCTCTCAGGAGAGAGAAACATCCAGTTCCTGTCAGCCTGCACCTCTTTGCTTCATCCATCTTGTCTAGTTTGGTGGCTGTATATGTATGGGCCACATGTGGGGCAGGCTCTGAATGGGTGTTCCTTCAGTCTCTGTTCTAAACTTTGCCTCCTTATCCTCTCCTAAGGTTATTCTTGTTCCCCTTTTAAAAAAGGAGTGAAGCATATTACTTTCTTGCTTTTGCTATGTTATAGTTTCCCTCCTTGTGTTTGAGTTTTCCATGTATTATCCTTTGTAGAGCTGGATTTATAGAAAGATATTGTGTAAATTTGATTTTGTCATGTAATATCTTGGTTTTTCCATCTATGGTAATTGAGCATTTTTCTGGATATAGTAGCCTGGGCTGGCATTTTTGTTCTCTTAGGGTCTATATAACATCTGTCCAGGATCTTCTGGCTTTTATAGTCTCTGGTAGGAAGTCTGGTATAAGTCGGATAGGACTGCCTTTATATGTTACTTGACCTTTTTCCAGTACTGCTTTTAATAATCTTTCTTTATTTTGTGCTTTTGGTGCTTTGACTACTATGTGATGGGAAGAATTTCTTTTCTGGATCAATCTATTTGTAGTTCTGCAGGCTTCTTATATGTTTATGAGCACCACTTTCTTTTAGGTTTAGGAATGTTTTCTTCTATACATTTTTGTTGAAAGAAGTATTTCCTTTTTAAGCCAGGATCTTCTCTCTTCTACCTACTTATCCAAAGTTTTGATCTACTATTATACCTTTTGGATTCCTGGATGTTTTGGGTTAGGTGCTTTTTGTGTTTTTACATTTTCTTGATGTGTTGTGTCAATGTTTTCTGCGTCTTCTGGGCTTTTAGATTCTCTCTCTTTCATCTCGTATTCTGTTGGTAATGCTTTTATTTATGTCCTGATCCTCTCTCCTGTTTTCTTACCCCTGTGGCTTTACCCCTTTATAGATTTTTTATTATTTTTATTTCAGTTTTAGACCTGTATGGTTTTGTTCGAATTCTTCACCTGTTTGGTTATGTTTTCTACAATTCGTTAAGGATTTTTTGTGTTTCTTCTTCGTGCTTCCTATCTGTTTACCTGTGTTTTCTTGTATTTCTTTATTGGAGTTATTTAGATCCTTCTGAATGTCCTCTATCATCATCATGTGATGTGGTTTTAAATCCACATCTTGCTTTTCCTGTGTATGGAGTTATCCAGTATTTGCTTTGGTGGGCAAACTGAGCACTGAAATTACCAAGTAGTCTTCATTTCTTTTGCTTCGGTTCCTGAGCTTGCCTCTCTCCATCTGGTTGTCTCTGATGTTAGCTGATCTTGTTGTTTCTGATAGCAGCTTGACCCTCCTCTAATCCTATGTATCAGCACTTCTGAAAACAGGTTTTCATCTAGCAGTATCTGGGTACAAAGAGCTATGTAACAGGTCATCTCCAGGCACAGGAGGAAACCAGAAGGATCCTGTCCCAGACTGCTCCTTGGTTCTTGTATGCAGAGGTCTCCAGGCAGGTTCCTTTGCTCTCAGGTATATCAGTGCTCCTGGTGACTGGCTTTCAGCTCTGGCTACAGGCAGAGGCCAGAAGAGTCCTGCCTTAGATTGCTCCTTGTTTCCTCTGTCCATAGGTCTCCAGCCAGGTTCCTATTGGTCCAGGATTGTGAGCAGAAGTGGTGGTCTTCCCTAAGCTCTCAGTATAGTCAGCACTTCTGAGAATCCAGTTCTGTCCCACATGGGATTTGTGGATAGAAAGCTGTGGGACTGGGTCAGATCCAGGCACAAGCAGAAATAGGAAGTATCCTTTTCCACACTGCTCCTAGGATCCCGTGTTCTGAGGACTCCAGGCAGGTCCCTCAGAGCAGAAGTGGTGTTCTTACATCTGCTCTCAATTGTGTCAGCTCTCCTGGCCACTGGTGTTCAGCTCTGGGTGCAGGTAGAGACTGGAAGGGTCCTGTCACAGACTGCTCCTTAGTTCCTGTGTCCAGAGGTCTCAAGGTTGGTTCCTCTTGGGCCAGGAATGTGGGCAGAAGTAGTAGTCTCTCTTGAATTCTCAGAATTGTACATATTTCTCAGAGTAAATTCTGTTCCCCATGGGATTTGGTAACAGAAAGCTGTGGGACCATGTCCAAATCAAAGTAGCTTTATTTGCAGATGAAATTTGATGCATAAAAGATCCTAAAGACTCCACCATACATCTTTGACAATCATAAACACATTCAGTAAAATATCAGAATTCAAAATTAACACACGATATCAGTAGGTTTCTCATATAAAAAGAAAAAACATTCAGAGAAATAAATTAGGGGAATAAAACTATCTGCAGCATCTTCAAAATATCTTCAATAAATCTGACCAAGATTGTTAAAGATTAGAAGAAGATACTAGAAGAAGGAAAGACTCCTCTGTTTTTAAATTGGTAGCTTTTATGTCATGAGAATGGAATAATATCAAAGGAATCTACATGTTCAGATAATCAAAATTGCAACACATTTTTTATAAAAATGGAACAATAATATTTTTAAATAGGGACAAAGAATTTTTATTAGTGAAAATTGTGCCTTATATTTAGGCTTATACACTTCTATGACATTCAAAATTAATATAAAGACCTATTAAATAAATTAAATAAATAAAAAACCTATTAAATAAATTAAATTATTAAATTAAACAAATTAAATTAAAAACCTATTAAATAAATGAATATAGAATGGGTAAAGAAATTTTAATATTATAATTATATACTTTATGATTGATAAATAAGCAATGTAAAATTGTATTCTCATTCAAAAATGGGTTCCTAAAGGTATGCATCATTGTGTTTTTTATTTTAGTGAGCTATTTATTTATTGCACATTTTTATTAAATTTATAATGCATCTGATCCACAGTTTCTAGTCCTTCCTGGTCTCCCAAACTACCCCTCTCTCCTAGATCCACTCCCTCTCTGTTTACTCTTCAGAAAAGAGCAGCCCTGCAGTAAACAGCATCCAAACATGACCAAATGAGATACAATAAGACAAGGCAAAAGCCCACATATCAAGGATGGACAAGGCAACCCAATAGACAGAAAAGACTCACAGAAATGGGCAATGGAGTCAGAGAAGCACCTACTTCTACTTTTAGAAGTCTTTCAAAAACATTAATCTTATGGCTGTAATATATATGCAGAGAAACTGGTGTACACTCTTGTAGGGCCTGTGCTTGCCACTTGAGTCTCTGTGAGCCCTGCTTAATTGATCAGTGGGCCATGTTCTCCCAGTGTCCTCCGTCAATCTTTCTTCTCCAAGGGGTTCCTGAATCTACTAGGTAAGGGGACACCTGATAGAGATTTCAAATATAGACTCTGTCTACATAGTGGCAGATTATGGGTCTCTGCATCCACTCCCATCTGCTGCCAGAGAATCATCTCTGATGACAATCTGACAAGGCAATAACCAATGAGTATAGCATAATATTATTAGGAATCATTCCAATGATTTTTCTTTCTACTTGTGTTTGATTCTATGCTATGTCTCTAGGCTATCCACTCTCCTGTTTCTGTAAATTCAACTACTGCCTAGCATTGACTACCACTCATTGCTGACACTCAGGTTAAACCAAACATTGGTAGACCACTCCCAGGAATATTACTCCATCATTTTCCCAGGCAAGATAGATTTTAGGTGGATGGTCTTTTTTGGCTTGGTTGGTATCCATTTTACTTTTATTATTCTGGAGAGCACTTTATAGTGATGAAGAGTCTAGAACATAAGTGGTAAGGCTCCATGCTGGCACCATCTCCAGACTTCTCTTCATGCAATGAGATGTTTGAATGTTGTTCTCCACAATGGGGCACAGCTCTCTGTTTTCAGAGAGTGATTTTCTGTTCTAGCATCAGCCTGGTTGTTAGGGATCTTTAAGGTACCCATTTAGCCAGTAGTACCTCAATGGAATGCCTTGCCTATAGCCTTGCTTATAGCTTTGTCTGGTTGCAAATAATGATCAGTTCAGACTCTGTACCTTCCATTGCTATGAGATCCTCTTTAAGGTCACCCACATAGATTCTAGGAAGATTGCACTGCACGAGGCTTCCACATCTCTTCTCCTGTGCTTCCAAATTCTATTTAATTTCTGGGCACTCACCACCTTCATCCCTTCCCACAACACCTAGACTTGTGTTCCCATCTCCATGATCCCTTAGTACAATTGCAATATTTATTCTATTTCACATTACCCATGGAGGTCCATATATGTGCTCTAGAGCCACAGTTTTTCCCCAACCTCTCTGGGTGTGTGAATTGTAGGTTGATTATCATTTACTTAACAGCTAATAACTACTTTAAGTATATATGTATCATACTTTCTGTGTTTGGGTTACTTCACTCAGTAATATTTTTCTCTAAATGCATCCATTATGCAAATCTCATTATGACATTTGTTTAATCAACTGATTAATACTTCATTGTGTAAAAAATGTACTGCATTATCTGTTTCTCAGTTGAGGAACATCTAGGTTGTTTAAATTTCAGGATATTATGAATAAAGCCACAATGAACTTGTTGAGTAACTGTTCCTTTGGTACATTCCACTTTTCCAGTTTAAAGTTCCAAATACTTCTGCATTCCTCCTAAAACCAGAACGGAATGCCTGTCATAACATTGTCCCACCACTGTACCATCACTACCGCCCCAGAGAAGCTTCCTTTTAAAATGGCACTTAACACAGAGACTTAAAAACTGGCCTACATGAGTAAAAGACTATATTATTTTAGGCATAATTGGTATATCTAGATCACATTTCTTTTTCCAAGATTTATGGATCACTGTGGAGGAGATGTTAGTAAGATTCAGAGGTTAGAAACTACTCAGTGGAATTTTGTATTTTGGACTTAGCAGGGAGGTTACAAACATGAACTCACAGGGCCTATGGTTGCATTCACAAGACATATACAAGATCCAATAAGTCAAATTCCCAAAATGGATGAAGGAGAGGCTTAAAAAGTACTATTCATAGTTGAACTATTAGTAATTGATTGCTGCTGGAAGATGGAGAGTCAGTTTTCTTCAGAGATGCAATTCACAGACAGGCTACCCATTGTGTAGCAGATGTTCCTAAACCCATTCACAATACTGGCTACATTAACTAGGTGGGTTAATTTTGTTGTTTATATTTTCATTTGTCTTTCTTGTGGCTTGTTTTTAAGAACATGAATGAATACATGTAATTGGAAAGGAAATAGTGGTAAAGAATATAGAAGAGATATTAGAAAGGAGGGAATTGTGAGTGGGTTTGATAGAAAACTATTATGCATATGAATAAAAATTTTAAACAAAAAATATTGAAGAAGCTAACAAGAGACAGTTGTACTTATATACAACTCTAGCACATGTTCCAGGGTACATAGGCTTTTGAAAATGTTTTAAAATTTTGTATAGAACTGTACTACTACGTTACTACGTTGGCATCATTTCAACCTCTTCCTTGTACACTATACTTCCTCCTATGTTTCCTACTACTCTCAAAATCATGACCGCTTTATAATTATTATTATTTTACACACACACACACACACACACACACACACACACACACACACACACATCCATTTATGGTTGCCTTCTAGACATGAAAATAGTTCTGTTCATTTAAGATTGGGAAACCTTATGGGACTTGTCACTGGAGAAAATTGACCCTCTCATCCCTAGCTTCATTGGCTGTTTGTAGCTCTTTATCTAGGAGTGAAGCCTTGTTTAAGTTCCTTCCATTCACTTTGCTACATCAGTAGGTATGGATTTGTGCAAGCAAACCTACTGAGAGTCCTGTGTAGAAGATGCAGTCTTGTAGCTGTTTTCTTAGACTTATAGCTCTTGTTGACTTTCTGCCTCCAATTCTACTATGTTTCCTGAACCTTACTTTTGTGGCAGTATTGTAAATGTCCTAATTTAAACAAAGAACTCTATTATTTTCCTTTTTCCCAGTTGTGGGTCTTTGTACTAGCTTCTGATTGCTATAAAAAGAAGCTTCTTTGATGAGATTTAAGATTTACATAAATAATTTGAATATAGTGGAAAGCTACTTTGATTTAGGAAAATGTCAGTTGTAGGTTCTGTTCTAGGAGCTATGACCATTGTAGCTATAGCTTCTTGGTTGTGTATACAGTACCAAGTTTGAGTTCTCTCTTATTGAGTGGTCTGTAAGTTGTTTAATTGTGAGATATAAATGCTGTTACTTTTTACCACAATATCTTCCTTAAGAGCTTAACATCTGTGCAGGATTGTTGATACCATTTATTGTTACTTTATTTGTTTACATTTCAAATATTTTCCCCCTTCCTGGTTTCCACTCCACACACCTCCCTTCCCAGCCCCGACTCCTCCCACAGCACCCTACATTCCCTATGCTGGGTTATCAAGCCTCTGCAGGACCAAGGGGCTCCCCTTCCATTGATTCCAGATAAGGCCAAACTCTGCTTCATATACAGCTGGAGCAATGGGTCCCTCCATGTGTGTTCTTTTGTTTGTGGTTTAGTCTGGGGGAGCTCTGGGGGGGGGTCTGGTTGTTTAACAATGTTGTTCTTCCTATGGGGTTGCAATCCCCTTCAGCTCCTTCAGTCGTTTCTCTAACGCCTTCATTGGGTTCCCTGCGCTTAATCTGATGTTTGGCTGCAAGCATCTGTATTTGATTTGGTCAGCTACTGGCAGACAGCTCAGTCTCAGGGAACAGCTATACTAGTCTCCTGTCAGCAAGTACTTCTTGGCATCAGCAATAGTATCTGGGTTTAGTGTCTGAAGATAGTATGGATCCCTAGTTGGGGCAGTCTTTGAATGCCCTTTCCTTCAGTCTCTGCTCCATTCTTTGTTCTCGCATTTCCTTTAGACAGGAGAAATTCTGGGTTAATATTTTTGAGATGGGTGATTGGCCCTATCCCTAAAACCAGGGCCATACCTATCTACTGGGTATTGTCTCTGCAGGTTCTGTCTCCTCTTTGTTGAGTATTTCAGCTACCATTGTATCCCTGTTGGTATGATTTTTACTCTTTCTAGCTTGTACACACCTTCTGATAAGTGAGAGATATCTCTCATGGAGGTAGCTTCTAAAATAGTAGGAGCTTGATTCCTTCAAGTTTTCTGACCAAAGTTCAGACAGGCAACCAAGGACAATAGCAATACGCTAAATAATCTTGGGATTTCCTTGGAGTCCTTTGATCAACAAATTGAAGATAGGTGTCCATTGACTGTCACTGAGAATTTTGTTAGATAGTATGTGGTACCTGGGGGAAGCATTAACCTTGTGGGTTAACACCATTTAAACTATCTATATACATATTCACATATTATTTATATATTTTAAAATAAGTTTATAAAATAAATTTTCTCTGTGGCTTTTTAAAACATCCTTAATATTATTGTGCTCTTTCCTCTAAGAGTATAGAGTCTTAATAATCAAAACATTAGCTGTTTCTCAAACAGAATAGATTCAAAAAATTACCTGATAAATTGAAGAGATTATACTGATTTCCTTAAAGGAAGGAAAAGTATGAAAGGTCACCGCTCCTCTTCTACCACACACACACACACACACACACACACACACACACACACACACACACACACACACACACAAAAAGTATGTTGTAGACTTATAAACAATGTTTTTAAAAGAAGGGGAAATTCTTTATTGCAAAATGTGTTGCTCAGAGGCATGTATTTTAAAAGGAGTAAAGCTTCTGAAGGTCTATTCTTGCAGTTATAAGAAGAGAAATGATCCCTGAATTGCACTAACTTCTTATAAGAAACTGGTACACTAACTTGTGGCCCAAGAGTTGAAATATGAAATAGCTCAATTGGCAAAAAAAAAATAGCATTTTGTTTATTGGCAATTTAACAGAGACAATTTTCTGTTCTACATATAAGATGTGTCCCTTTAGGCAGGATAGGCTTATTTTTGTCATGATGGGAAAAAACTATCTGAGGCATGGATATGAATAGTAGCCTTATTTGTAGTGCTCATTCACACTGATTTAGGTTTTCTTGGAAAAGATGCACCATTTTTTAGATATTCTTTCTCTCAAAGTTGCTGAGATACCTATAGAGAATGAATGCTACTTTTGGTGATCTTTATAGCAAGCCTTGGTGAATGATTTTGGTAACTTTTACTAAATAACATTAAGAGCATTACTCTCTTATAAGGGAAAAGTTGAACAGACAGTATTATTATCAAGTTATTATAGACCTACTTCTTCATTCTAAACACAATCCATATAATGGAAAATCTGCCATCTTAACCATGGGTAAACATGTGCTTCGGTAGTCTTGTATTCAGACAGGATATTGCCATTTATTTTCTCTATGGGGAGCTGAACCCAAGCCTGTGTACTTACTAAACAAATGCTCTACCACCGAGCTAAATCTCCAGCCTCACATGATTGTGATTCAAATCTCCAGAATGCTTTTAGCCTGAAAATATGAAGTTATATTATTCTCTAAACAACTCTTGATTTGCCTCTCAGCCTGACCCCTAGAATAGCATTTTACTTTGTGTTATTTCCAGGAAATTATTGCCAAATGCAATAGTCAGAATAATTTCTTATATTCTGCTTCTGAGAATTTTATAGAATTAGAATTTCCAAAAATATTTAATACATTTTCAGTTAATTTTTTGTGTACATGGTGTTCAGTTTCCTACTCACTCATTATTTTCATGCGGATGTGAAAATGTCATCACCATTTGATGTAAAAACATTACTTTTTCCATTGGAAGCTTTTCGACCCTCTTTTGTGCTTACATGTAAAAATTTCTTTTATGTTACCCATTCAGATTCATTGGCTTATATGCCTATTCGTATGTGATTATTTTAATCATTGCCACTTGGATATTTTATAAAATAACAACACAAATAATTGTAAGAAACTTGATCATCTTGTTTCTTTCCAACATTAATTTCTTGAATTTTTTTTTTGTCTTATGGTTTTCATTGCTTTGGAGAGACACTATGTCTATTGTAACTTTTGCAAAGAAAAACATTTAATTGTGGCTACCTTATAGCTTCAGATATTTAGTCTATTCTCATTAGAGCACGAAACATGGTGATATGTAGGCATATATGGTTCTGGAGAAGGAGGTAACAGTTCTACATCTATAACAGCAGGCAGCAGAAAGAGAGCAATGAGCCACTAATCCTGGATGGCCGTTTTCAAACCTTAATGCACACTCCCATTGACACACATTCTCTAACAAAGCCATACATACTCCAACCTTGTCTTAACACCTATGGACCAAGAATTCAAACACATAAATCCATGTTGGCCATTCCGATTCAAACCACCACAGTGTTCTTTGCATTTCTATATGAATTTTGTCAATTAAAACTTTTTTCATTTTTTATTGGATATTTTATTAATATTTCAAATGTTATCAGCATTGTGAGTTTCCCCTCCGCAAGCCCCCTACTTGCTTCCTGCTCCTTCCTGCTTCTCTGAGTGTGCATACTCATGCAACCAATGACTCCCACCTCAGCTCCCAAGCATTCCCCCATGCCTCCACAGGACTAAGGGCCTCCCCTCCCACTGGTGCCAGATAATGTCAGCCTTTACTACACAGGTGGCTAGATCCCTCCATGTATACTCTTTGGTTGGTGGTTTAGTCCCTGGGAGCGCTTGATTGATATCATTGTTCTTCCTATGGGTTTGCAAACCCTTTTAGCTTTTTTAGTTCTTTCTCTAACTCCTCACTGGGGACCCATTCTCAGTCCAGTGGTTGGCTGTGAGCATCCACATCTATATTGTTCAGATGCTATCAGAGCCTGTCAGGAGAGAGCTATACCAGGTCAGGTCAACAAGTGCTTCTTGGCATCAGCAATAGAGTCTGAGTGTAATGTCTGCAGATGGAATAGATCTCCAGGTGGGGCAGTCTCTTGATGGCCTTTCCTTCAGTCTCTGCTCCACTCTTTATCCCTGCATTTTCCTTAGACAGCAGGAATTCTGGATTACTATTTTTGAGGTGCGTGGGTGGCACCATTTCTCAAGCAGTGGCTGTGCCTATCTTTGAATATGGTCTCTAGATGTGCTATCTCTCCTTTGTTGGGTATTTCAGATAATGTCATCCCTCTTTGGTCCTGTGAACATCTTGGATCCCTGGCATCTGGAAATATCAAATAGGCACCCCCAAGCTCCCCATCCCATACTGCTATATACTCCCATTCAAAATTTTGACCCTCTGTAGTTCCTCCCATATTCTCCCATATCTGATCCTGCCAACCCTTTCCCTACACTCTTCTCTGCATCCTAGATCGCTCCTTCCCTCTACATCATATGATTATTTTCTTGCCAATTCTGAGTAGGACTGGAGCATCCACAATTTTGTCTTCCTTCTTCTTTGGTTTCATATGGTCTGTGAGTTGTATCACGGGTAATCCTAGCTTTTTTCAGTCAATATGCACTTATCAGTGAGTTCATATGGTGTGTGCTTTTTGGGACTTGCTTACCTAAATTAGGATATATTGTAGTGGAATTTATGAAGTTATTGTTTTGAGTAGCTGAATAGTATTCCATTGTGTGGATACAACATATTTTCTGTATCCATTCTTCTGTTGAGGGACATTTGAGTTATTTCTAGCTTGTGGAGCATATGTACTTGTTATATGTTGGAGCATCTTTTGGGTACATGCCTAGGAATGATATAGCTGGGTCCTCAGGAAAAACTACTTGCAATTTTCTGAGGAACTGCCAGAATGATTTCCTGAGTTGTCGTAACAATTTGCAATGCTTCAAGAAATGGAGGAGTGCTCCTCTATCTCCACATCATCACCAGCATCTGTTGTCACCTGAGTTTTTTCATCTTAGCCTTTTTGACTGATGTGAGGTGGAATCTTGAGGTCATTTTGATTTGCATTTCCCTGATGACTAAGGATGGTGAACATTTCTTTAAGTGCTTCTCAGTTATTTGAGATTCCTCAGCTGAGAATACTTAGTGTTTCTCTGTAGTCCATTTTTAAGTTGTGTTATTTGGTTCTCTAATGACTTGTGTTCTTTGTACATTAGCCCTCTATCAGATTCACTATATAAATAAACTCAAAGGAAAAAAAACCATGATCATTTCATTAGATGCAGAAGAAGCCTTTGAGAAAATACAATATCCCTTAATGTTAAAAATATTGGAGGGATAAGGAACTCAAGGTCCATATTTAAACATAATAAAAGTAATATACGGTAACCAATAGCTAACATCAAAGTAAATGGAAAGAAACTTGAAGCAATTCCATTAAAAAATCAGTGACAAGATGAGGCTGTCCACTCTCCTGATATCTATGCACTATAGTACTCAAAGTTCTACTCAGAACAATTAGGCAATGAAAGGAGATTAACTCGGTTCAAATTGGAAAGGAGGAAGTAAAAATATTCCTATTTGTGGATGATATCATAGTATATATAAGCCACCACAAAATTCCACAATAGAACTCTTACAGCTGAAAAACAACTTTAGCAAAGTGGCTGGATATAAAATTAACACAACCAAAAGTTATCAAATGTGATTAAGAAGGAAACTTTCATCAAAGAGAAGATCCACCAAGGGAAAGTCTCAATTCTGAACAACTATGCCCAAATGCAAGGGTACCCACATTCATAAAAGGAACTTTAGAAGATGTCAAAGCATACATTGAACCCCAGACAACACTAGTGGAGGAGATCAACACCCCACTTTCACCAATGGACATGTCATTGAAATAGAAACTAAACAGAGAAACAGTGAAACTAATAGAGGATATGAACCAAACAGATTTAACAGATATCTGCAGAACATTTCACCCTAAAACAAAAGAATACACCTTCTTTTCAGCTCTGCATGTTAACTTCTATGAAACCTACCATATAACAGGTGACAAAACAACCCTCAACTTATACAAGAAGATTGAAATAAACCCTATCAGACCACCATGGCCTAAACCTGGTCTTCAATAACATCAAAAGGAACAAAAATCCCATATACTTGTGGAAACTGAACAACTCTCTACTCAACAGTAATTTGGTCAAGGTTTTAATAAAGAAAGAAATTAAAGACTTCCTGGAATTTAATGAAAATGTTGATACATCATACCCAAACTTATGGGACACAATTAAAGCAGTGCTGGGAGGAAAATAGCACTAAGTGCACTGAAAAAGAAACTGGAGATATCTTACACTAGCAACTTAACAACACACCTGAGAGCTCTTAAAACAAAAGGAAGCAACCTCACCTAAGAGGAGTAGAAATCAGGAAATAGTCAAACTCAGGGCTGAAATCAACCAAGTAGAAACAAAGAGAACAATACAAAGAATCAACAAAATCAAAATCTGGTTTTGAAGAGAATCAATAAGACTGATAAACCCCTAGTCAAACTAACTAAAGGGCCCAGAGGCAGTGTGCAAATTAAGAAAATCAGAAAAGAAAAGGGAAACATAAAAACAGAAACAGAGGAAAGTCAAAAAAATTATCAGATTCTACTCCAAAAGCCTATACTGAACAAAATTGGAAAATCTAGATGAAATGCATGGTTTTCTAGACAGGTATCACATACCAAAAGTTAAATGAAGAGCAGGTAAACATTCTAAACAAGCCAATAGCCTATAAACAGGGCCAGATGGATTTAGCACAGAATTCTACCAAACCTTCAAAGAAGACATGATACCAATATTCCTCAAACTATTCCATAAAATAGAAACAGAAGGAATACTGCCTGATTTATTCTGTTTT
>NC_046172.1:40369284-40440318 GCF_011064425.1 Rattus rattus | reverse complement strand
CGTAAAAACAAACAAACAAACAAAAACAAAAATAGGTCTCAACAAGGCCTGTGACTTACTAGACATTAATGAGAAAATGCCTTTATTAAACGTATGCAAATATATAAAAATCTAAACTGAATGCAAATAAATAAATTCCACCAGTAAAATAATTTTTGAGTAAATATAATACAAAGAAAATATATGTTTTTAAAATACTAATCCAAGAACTGAAAAATGTAACAGAAACTAAAAAATATACTGGAAGCATTCCATAGCCGATTCAAATAGACAAAATAGACAATCATTGAACTGATGATAGATCATTTGAAATCATTTAATCTAGTGAACACATATTAAATATGATGATGAAAACTGAATGCAGCCTGAGGGACATATTAGGGCACCTTAAAAAAGAAAAAATTCTATCTTAAAGATATCTGAGACAGAGAAAATATAGAGCTTTTTGAAAAAAAATTACAGCTGAAAATGTAAATTTTAAGAACTAATATCTACACAAAGACAAAACGCTCAATAAATTTTAACTAAAGTAATCTCGGACAGACCTATATCAAGATATACTACCAAGTGTAAAATGTCAGAAGCAAAATACTAAGAAAAAAAGCGATATGTACACACATATATACAGTGAGAGTATGACAGGAGAATTTCTGCCAGAAGGTAATGAAGTAAGATTTAGGTTCTGAAAGGAAGTAAAGTTAATCAAAGATAATGTCATCGACCAAATTGTTGATCAAAAATTATTGGAACTAAGAGCAGAATGAAGGCAGGAAATATGCAAATATGAGAAAAGTTGACAGCATCCTTTAGACAAACAAAAATAAGCAAAGAGACCTGTGTACTGGGAGGTGTTCCTCTTTGGACCACTGATTAGGTAAAGACAATATCCAAACATTGATTTCCAAATATAAATCAAACACAAAGAGATTCTTTATAAAGCAAGGTTCTTGGCTGAATGAGAACCAGGCAGAAACAGAATCAAATAAATTTGCAGAGGTTAACTTTGAGACAGAAAATAGGGTAGATAGTTTTAGGAATATAAAGGTTTAGTTTAGCAAGGGAGAGGGAAGGGAGGCAGGGCCAGTTCTGCCAGCACTATATGTGGCTTACTTGGGCCTCCTAGAACCCTTCAGTAAGCATAATACACAGGAAAAAGTAAGCTGTGGTAAATTGAGCACTAGGTAAAAGTTATAATTTTAAAACCTTAAATTGAGCCTTAAATTATTTAAGCAGATCAAATAGATCAAAAATATTTTGATTTTTTATTTTATTTATTTACATTTCAAATGCTGTCCCCCTTCCTCATTTTCTCTTTACAAACATGCCATCCCATCCATCATTTATCTGCCTCTATGAGGTGCTTCCACACCCATCCACCACACACCTGCCTCATCACTCAAGCATTCCCCAATGCTGCAGCCTGGAGCCTCCATAGAACCAAGGGCCTCCCTTCCCATTGATGAACAAAAAGGCCATAGTCTGCTACATATGCAGATGGAGTCATGGGTCCCTCCATGTATACACTTTAGTTGGTGATTTAGTCCCTGAGAGTTCTGGGGGCTCCAGTCAGTTTATTCTTGCTATTCCTATGGGGTTGTAATCTCCTTCAGCTCCTTTAGTCCAATCAGAATGGCTAAGATCAAAAACTCAGGTGATAACAGATGCTGGCAAGGATGGAGGAGAGAGAAGAACACTCATCCATTGCTGGTGGGATTGCAAGATAGTAAAACCATTCTGGAAATAAACCTAGACATTTCCTAGAAAATTAGAAATAATTCTACCTGAGGACACAGCTATACCACTCCTGGACATATACTCCAACATATAACAAGGACATATGCTCCACTATGTTCATAGAAGCCTTATTTATAATAGTCAGAAGCTGGAAAGAACCCAGAAGTCCCTCCACGAAGGAATGGATACAGAAAATGTGGTACATTTACACAATGGAATATTACTCAGCTATCAAAAACAATGACTTCATAAAATTCTCAGGCAAAAGAATGAACTAGAAATTATTATCTTGACTGAAGTAACACAGTCACAAAAGAACACACATGGTATGTACTCACTAGTAAGTGGATATTAGGAAAAGTTTGGAATACCCACGATATAACTTACAGACCATATGAGGGTCAAGAAGAAGGGAGACCAAAGTATTGATGCTTCATTCCTACTTAGAAGGGGAAACAAAATAATCATGGAGGTAGAGAGAGATACTCATCTAGGAGGAAGAGAGGAGAGGGAGAGAAAAAGGATCAGGTGTGGGAGGATAAAGGAGTTTGGGGCAGGGAAGTACAGAGTGTCAGGAAATTGAACAGAGGTGTGTTGCATTGGGGTGGGGAACTGGGGGTAGCCACTAGATAGTCCCAGCATTCTAGGAAAGCAAGAGGCTCCCAGGACACAACAGAAAGGACATTAGCTCAAATACCCAACAAAGGGAAAGAGACTATATCCAGAGGTTAAGGCAAGGCCCTGGTTGGTTGAGGATGGGGCCACCACCCATGTCAAAACGCGTTTAACTCAGAATTGCTCCTGTCTAATACAGGAACGAAGAGTGCATCAGAGACTGAAGGAAAGGCCATTCAGAGATTTCTCTACCTAGAGATCCATCCCTTATGCAGCCACCAAACCCAGACACTATTGCACATGAAAAACAGTGCTTGTTGACAGGAGCCTGATATAGCTGTATCCTGAGAGGCTCTGCCAGATGCTAACCAAAATAGATGTGAATTCTTGCATCCAACTATCAGACTGAGCAAGGGGACCGAACAGAGGAATTTGGGAAAGACTGAAGATCAAAAATTTTAAGATACATATCACCTTCCAAAACAGAATTATAATTAGATACAAATAGCTGAAAAGTCATATAAGTATTAAATGGATTTAATTGGTAACCCAAGCTTTATTAATTAAAAATTGGCAACATGGTTTCACTAGTGAAACTAACAAATGCATAAAGAATTTACACAAGTACTCATTTAAAAATCTTCAAAAATATAAAAATTGTGGGAATAATTTAAAACTCAATTCTATGCAATAATATTGCCCTCATACTAAACTGCAAATGTTATTAAAGTTACAATTTTAAATGGATAGGTTAGATAAATATAAATGGAACTACCCTCACACAATAAAAATAAATCGAATTTGATAATATATACTTAAAAATAAAACTGTACTCAGATTTGGAATATGGCTTTGTAAAATGCTCAATGCGTAAGCATTCACCCTGGGTCAAAATTCCATAGCACAAGTAAAATACAGGGTATGGTTATATACAACTGTAATACTTGCTTAGAGGAGGCAGAGACAGGTGAGTTCCTGAGGCCTCCTGGACAGATTATCCTACTAAGCAAGCTCCAGAGCAGTGAAAGTCTTTGCCTTACAGAAATAATTTGGATGGCTCTCAAAAAATGACACCAGAGTTTGATATTTACATGCACACTTTTATCTACACAAGCATTCACCTGCATGCATACACACACACACATACACACACACACACACACACACACACACACACACACAAACTTGCTACAACAAAATGACTCAGCACTAAAACGCAATGATAAAATTGATATTTCAACGAAAAGGATGCATACTGATCCTAATGCATGCTGAAAAGACTTTTTGACAAACTCAGATCTCTTCATGGTAGAAATTAATTAACAAATAGGAACACATTAAAGGCAATATGAAAGGTGACTATAGTTAGCATCATATTCTAGGACAGAAGACTAAATACCTTTCTTCTAGGATTAGAGACAAATGAGGCTCTCTTTTTGTTTTTCTGTTTCTCTTTAACATAGGAAACATGAGAAATACATTTCCATGTTTTAGAAATTATCTGGTTTGTTGTATGGACTTGTAATAAAAGATTACCTTAGACACATTGTCATATGACAGCCTAGAAATAGAAATCACAGGCCTTAAAATTGAAGTATAATGTTCATAGGTGCATTGTATTTGCTCTATTGTTCATCAAAAATTTTGGACTTATTAAACTGGGAATGTGGAAATAAATTAAAAGATACTAGTAAAATGGGAAGATGGTTATCAGGACAAAATTTTCCAAAACATTAAAAATCCTTGGGCTTCTATTTATTCTCTTCTTGTTGAACTATTATGTGAACATGAACTTAATGATATTTTAAGATATTTAGAGATTAATATATTTTGTTCCATCATATATATTTTCTTTGTCTCATTCAATAATCTCAGTAGAAAGATATTGGACTTTGTGGTTGCTTTTTCTAGTTGAGACTAGACACCCTTTATTTATTTAAATTTTGGCTCAGTGTCTCAGTTACCTTTCTATTGCAACAAAGGGACACAATGACCAAAAACAACTTATAAAACCAGGAATTTAAGGGGTGACTTACAATTTTAGAAGGTGTGTTCATGATCACAGAAGGAGGCACGGTAATAGGCAGGTATTATGGCACTGGAACAGTAGCTAAGAGCTTACATTTGATCACAAGCACAAGAGCGAGGTAAAGAAACAACTAGAAATGGCATGGGCTTTTGAAATTTTAAAGCCCATTTCCAGTGGCACACCTTCTCCTCCCTCAGCCCACACTATAGAATACTTCTCAAATAATTTCACCAACTGTTGACTAAGTATTCAAATATGCAAGCCCATTGGGGCCATCCTCATTCAGACCACCATACTTTGTATTCTTTTCAAACACACATTTTGTAGTCCTTGTTATTGTTATTTATGGGTATTTTCTATTTGGAGTTAAATCTTTTTCCTGATTTTCATTAATTACTTTTCTATATATTTTTTTTATTTTATTAAATTAATTTAGAACAGTTACTTTATTACTGTTTTTATTTTTCTAATGTTTGATCATCTGAGGGAATATTTCCAAACAATTTTTTTCCTGAGAAAGTTTCCTTTTCAAAACTATTTTGAATATCACAAAATAATCATTTTTGTTAATCCACACTTTCAGTTTGGTTAGAGTTGAAATCATGTAGGAAAACAAAAACAAACAAAACAAACATGCAAACAAAACCAACTTTGAAAGTATATTTGAAAGGTTTAACTGAAGGGATATTTATCCATAATGTGGGCAGCAATCACCCACAGGCTGGGTTTCAAGACTAAAAAAAAAAATCAGAATGTGACTAGTGAAACAGCAGAACAGTTTCGGTTTCTCTCCATTACTACTTGAATACCCCTCTCTTTCTTATAGTGTCCAAAGGATGTATTGTATCATCAGACCATCAAATAATAAAAACCCATTCTCTTTAAGTCATTTTATTAGTTATTTTGTCACAACAGTAAGAAAGGTAATATAGACTGTTATAGTTTTTGTATATTTTGCAGATTGTATTTTATAAGTGATCTTAAACTTTCTTTTAAAATATGCATTTTCTCTTATGTAGCCTCTGAAGGCTGTTATCCATTCTATTAGTGTTCAGCAATTGTTCTGATAGCTTTTTAGAAATGCTTTGAACCATGAAAAGAAAAAAATGAAAAATAATATGCTCTTAATCTTTGAAGATGAGCTTCCTGTATGTTGAATATGCCCTCAATAGTTAGTCTAGCTATCTGTAGCTCTAACTTATCCTTCACTTGTATTTCAGAGGAGATTAAAGATTAGCTGAAATTGAAAGGTTAGAATTTTAATGTCTTTTTTCAGCTCTGAGTCTGAATGTGGTCTTTTTGTTCTCTCAGTATAGGCAGAATTTTTTTATAGACTATTCTCCCATATATTGTCATTCTCTAGCGATTCTATTCTAGAATTTTTAGTATATCTCTTATCTGTCTTGAAACTTAGTCTTTTATAAAAGCTACATAGATCATGGAATTGTTCACATCTGGCAAGACAAGAGAAATCCCTTTATTTCCGAGGAAACCACCAGCTAAGTCACAACACACAATCTCAACACTTTGACAATAAAGTCCATATCTATATCCTTCTTCTGGCAGTAGAAACTTAGGTTTTGTATTGAGAGGTTCATTTTTCTTCTTTTCTCAGTGATTCTGCGCTTTATATAAATGGCATATTTATTTACTAGGGGAAGTTAAATATATAATATAGTATATAATATATAACAATATAAATATATAATATAAAAGACTATGTCTTTGATTTTTCTGTGAAATAAAAACATTTAAAATATTTTTATAAAATAGTTTTCCATAAAATAGTTTACATACAGAATGTGCACTGCCAAATTTATACTTACATCTATTGAATATGAAGTTAAGTGTTAAGTGAATCTTTTAAAAACTAAATCAGTATGTTAAAGAGACATTTGGCTCTCACACTTATTGCAGCATTATTCACAATAGAAAGAAATGAAATAAGTCTAGCTATTCAAAGTGTGGTATGATATACATAATAGAATACTATTTGCTCATAATAAAGGGCAAAATCCTGTTATTGGCAACAAAAAAAATCTAGAATTAAATCATTATATCAAGTATAAGTTAGACATGGAAAAACAAATGATGAATGCTTTTACTCATATTTGGAAAGTATAACATTTGATCTCATAGAAAATGAGAGTAGAGTGATGGTTATGGAAAGCTAGGCATAAAAGCAGGTCAGAACACATGATAGGGGATTCACAATACTAAGTTTTAATTAAGGAGAAGAAGAAGAGAAGAAGGAGGAGGAGGAAGAGGAAGAAGAAGGAGAAGTTAATTCTCATTTCCTGTTTTATAGTAAGATGATTATAGGTAATGATTATGTGTTACATATTTCAAGAGCTAAAATAAAGGATATCAAAATTTTCCCTAGAGAGAAATGATAAGCATTTGAAAATACAGTTGTGTTTACTTGCATTTCAAATACCCACTTACCATGCTTGCAATTGCCTGTATATCTTTTTTGTTTGTTTGTTTTAAAGATTTATTTATTATGTTCTGCTTACATGTATGTCTGCAAGCCAGAAGAGGGCACAGGATCTATCTATCTTTCTTTCTTTCTTTTTTTATTCCTTCCTTTCTCTCTCTCTCTCTCTCTCTCTCTCTCTCTCTCTCTCTTTCCTTCTTTCTTTCTTCATATTTGGATTTTTTTAAAATTTACATTTCAAATGTTATTTCCTTTCCCGGTTTCCCGGGCATAAGCCCCTTATCATATTCCCCTCCCCTTCTTCTATGAGGCTGTTCCCCTCCCCATCCATGTCCCTTTCCTGCCCTCCCCCCAGCATTCCTGTACATTGAGGGTCCAACCTTGGCAAGACCAAGGACTTCTCTTTCCACTGGTGCCCAACAAGGCCTTCCTCTGCTACATCTGTGGTTGGAGCCCAGGGTCAGTTCATGTATAGTCTTTGGGTAGTGGCTTAGTCCCTGAGAGTTCTGATTGGTTGGCATTGTTGTTCATATGGGCTTGCAAGCCCTTTCAGCTCTTTCAATCCTTTCTCTAAATCCTCCAACTGGGTCCCTGTTCTCAGTTCAGTGGTTTGCTGTTAGCATTGACCTCTGTATTAGACATGCCCTGGCTGTGTCTCTCAGGAGACGTCTATATCCAGTTCCTGTCAACATGCCCTTCTAAGCTTCATCAATCTTATCTAGTCTTGGTGACAGTATACATAGAGGAGCATGTGAGGTGAGGCTCTGAATGGCTGTTCCTTCAGTCGTTGCTCCAAACTCTGCCTTCATGCCCCCTTTTATGTTTATTTTGTCCCCCCCCTTTAAGGAGTAAAGCATCTGCACTTTGGTCATTCTTCTTGAGCATCATGTGGTCTGTGGATTGTATCTTGGGGAATTTGAGCTTTTGGCCTAATATACACTTATCAGTGAGTGCATACCATGTGTGTTTTGATTCTATAGTTTTACTCCTTTTATAAAATTCAAGGATATTTTATGTATCATTTTTGTATTTTCAAGTTGGCTATTACTAGTATTTATATTCATCATTATTGTTAAATTCCTTGCCACATTTTTAAAAAATACATACATACTTTTTACACCCAGAAATTTCACTTTCACTTTTCTGCAGTTTGTTATTCATCTTCTGAATACTTCTAAAATTCCAGGAATTTAGATTATATTTTATTTATTGACATTTCCCAATATATAGTGTTTTGTTAAAGTGTACATGTTTGCCAAAGGGCTGGTAATTATTGTATTTTTTGAATTGGGAGACTTTACTTCACTAATATTAAAGAACATATATAATTCTGAACTGTGCTATTGATAATTGAAATGTTTATAGAGGATGAATTGTAATATCCTCCTCTTTAAGTATTTGCTTTCTTTCTGTTAATATGCAATCTCAGTTCCCTTCTTTGGGGTATGTTTCTGTTCCTGCTTTATGCAGGTCTTCTGTGGTAGCCATTGGCGCTCTGAGTTCATGGGTGTATCAGCCATGTCACATCTAGAAGACAATGTTTCACAACACTCCTTTATCATTTGTACACCATTCCTCAATAGCTCTTTACATTTTCTCTTAATGTTCCTTGAACTTTGGAGCAGGTGTATAAATGTTCAGTTTAAAGATGAACATTCAGTAATCATTTAGTCTTAGCACTTTGGCCAATGAAAAATATTTGTATTGACAACAACTTCCTTTGCCAACAGATTCTTCACTGTCATGTCAACCAATTCCAAATATTCTTTACATGTGGGGGAATAATGACAATTGCATGTATGGTCTAATATAGACAAAATATTCTTTGTTAAATTGATTTTGTAGTTATTTTTCTTATTCTAACTTTACAGTCAGAAAATCTTATATCATAGAGAGAAAACAAAAATGGGAGTTGTAAAAATTCTACTTTGTTTTCACTTAAGTTAAGCAGTTCAAATGTTATAATCAGTATTAAGGATATAAAGAAGGTGATAAACAGTTCACCAACATTTCCGTAGTTTCTCAGAGGTCAACAAGTACTGAATTCTTTCAGTAAGTATGTGGAACCCAAAGAGACTACATCCATTAGTCAGACAGAACCGCTAAGGGAACATTGCAGACATAACCAACCTACAAAACTTTGAAACCAAAATTGCTCCTATGTTAAAGAAAAAGACGGACAGAATTGGAGCAGAGACTGAAGGAATGGCTGACCCGCCCAACTTGAGACACAGCAGGCACAAATCCCTTACACAACATACTTCATGTTATGTTGTGCATTAAGACAGAAGCTTAGCTTGGCTGTCCCCTAACAGGCAGTAGCAGAGTGGGAGTAAGACAGATGCAGAAACTCACAGCCAAGCATTGGAAGGACATCAGTGAACACTATGGAACAGTTAGGTGAAGAATTGAAGGAACTCTAGGGGATGGCAACTCCATAGGAAGATCAACAGTATCAAATAACCTGGACCCTGGGGAGCTCCCAGAGATGAAATCACCAACCAAAGAGCATACATGAACTGGTCCACGGCTCTGGCACATAAGTAGAGGTGAGCTGCCTTGCTTGTCTTCAGTGGGAGGGGATATGTGTGATCCTGTAGAGACTTTATGCCCCAGGGTAGGGGGATACTTGACGGGGGGGGCACCCGGGAGAAGATAAATGGAGATGGGGGGAAGAACTCTGTGAGGGAGGAGCAAGAGGAGGGCAATATTTGAGATGTAAAAACATAAAATAAATAATTAATTTAAAAAAGCATAATTTTGAGAAGATATTAGAGTTCTTCTAGCCAAAAAAAAAAAAAAAGAAACAAACAAACAAACAACCAAGCAAACAAACAAAATGTAGTGGAAGCGGGGCCTGTATTAGTTGGGTTACTATTGCTATTATGAGACAGCGTGACCACAAACAAGTTGGGATGTATGCAGCTTACAGTTCCACATTGCTGCTTATCACCAGAAGAAGTCAGGACAAGAAGTCAAATAGGGATGGAAACTGGAGGCAGGCGTTGATGCAGAAGGCATGAAGAGGTTCTACATACTGGATAGTTCTCCATACTCTCTGAAAGAACTCAGGACTACCATCTCAGAAATGGAGTCACCACAATGGGCTGGGCACTCCCACATCAATTACTAATTGAGAAATTACCCTACAGGCAAACCCTCAGCCTAATCTTGTGGAATCATTTTCTCAATTGTGACTCCCTCCTCTCAAATGCCTTTAGTTTGCATCAAGTTGAAAAACTAGCCAGCACAATAGCTGTTTACTCTTCAGATTCTAGTGCTTGACCTTAAATGTCATGCTAACAGATTTTTCTAAAGCCTTCCTATTACTTTTAAAATATTTGCTTTAAAAAATTGCAAAGCTAGACACATCTACTCCAACTGATGCTGGACAAGGCAGCTCAACTAGAAGAACGTATTCCACGTATAGGCAAGAGCCTTTGGCATAACCCCAGTTGTTTGGGACTAGGAGGAGGTTAATGAGACGGATGTGAAATGAAAAGGTAAAAATATAAACAAATAAATAGAAAAATGATTTTTGAGCTATAGCAATTGTGTTCTAAATATTCAATGAAATAATATCTCTTTTGTACAATGGGAGATGCAAATTGATTTATATTCATTTCATTTTTTATTTTTGATCATCATATATGTGCTAAACTGGTGCTATCTATTCTTATTGTGAAAGTTATGAGTTCCTCAGAAGTTTTATGATTATTTTTAGATGAAAATTAATGAATCTCTTTCATAGACATTTTTCTCAACAATTGTAATCTCATGTATTTCAGGGCGAGTTTATAAAAAGCAAAAATATGCCTTTGTATGATATTTTTAAAAGGATGTAAAAGAAGCAAAATAGGTGCATTGCAAACTGTGAGTATAATAGAATAAATGTTATCAGCTACATAAGACGCTTGTCAGGTTTCATTATTTTGAGAAATATTTGCACAGCGTGATCATGATAGCTTTGTACAGAATTGTCTCTAGAGTTGAATTAATGTTACCATTATGCTTTTGAAAAAAATGAGCTTGTCAAGGAAAAGCTAATTCCATTTATACAGGTATTTCTATGACTTAATATTTTTAAACACTGTAAGCTTATTAGAACCTCTAAGTAATCTAAAATGGTATAAATCTATAAAATTTTCACCTTATGTAGCATATTCCCTTATTCATACTGATACATGTTATATGATGTTAGAAAATGCTTATTTTAAATTATGCATATAATTATGAAACATTTATTTAGTTGTGGTCTATAATTAGAACTTTGATAAGCATAGTAGTTATGAATAAGACTAGCATGAAACCAAGTGTCCCAACACCTCAGTAGCCTTTGGTGAATTAACATATTCTTTACCAGGAGATCTCAGGACCTTGATCAGGTGTCATTTCTATTTTGATTAAGATGAGCTTAGGTTTTTGGTCAATGTGTTTAATATTTTCACCTGCTAGAAAGATAGATGTGATATGTTCCCTGTGCCTAAGGATTTTATTTCTGTTATGGAAGTAATTATTCATAAATCATCTCAACACAAGACAAATGCACTGATAGGCTGAGAGTATAAGACCCATGTTGAGCTGCATAGGAAGGATTATAACTCCCAAACAGTGTTGGTCTTAGAGGCCTTCCTAGGAAATATTGGGTTTTTATCAAGATTTTGAAATATGACCTGGTGTTTATCAGTCAATATGTGTAGGGGGACCATTTGGTGAAGAACATTACCTCATTGAAGAAAGAAAAGCAGACTAACACTTAGAGTAGTGTAGTGTTTGACTAACATTCATAATCTACTAGCTTTTGTCTCCCACACAAAAACTGAAGAAGGATGACCAAGATGAGGATGATTAGGAAGAGAAGAAGAAGGAAAAGTAAGAAAAAGAGGAATGGTAGAAGAGGATATGGAAGAGAAGGAAAGGAGAAAGGAATGGAGAAATGGGGAGAGACAGAAAAATGGAAGGAGGGAAGGAAAAAAGAAGGGCAGGAAGAAAGAAGAAAGCAAGTTTTGTGTGATTGTGTAAGTCTGTAATTCCAGCGTATGTTTGGCAAAGGTGACAAGACTTTAAGGTTGTAAGTAGGTAAATTATATGGAACAGCGAGAGCTAGTAAAATGTAGAATTATAAACAGATTACTGTTCAACTTGGAGACTGTCTTTGTGGAATTTCTAAGAAACTGTAGTATATACTGCACAATTACCACAATTTGAGGAGAGGAGATTAAATATGTTCATACTATCTCCTATGCTACATTAATTGGGGAAATACCTGTGAGATAATTTCTTCTGGGTATTTCTGTCCTAAGCACACTAAATACCCACATAGAACATGGAATCCTCTGGCAAGGCTGCATGAAGTTTGAACTGGACCAAAGTTTATATGGTAGGGATACTGGGAACGACATAGGCTTCAGTGCTATCCTTGAATTTGAGTGTCTAGGGAAATATTTAGAATCAAGCTGAAAGGAAGGCCATCCAGAGACTGTCCTACCTGGAGATGCATCCTGTATACAGACACTAAACCCAGACACTATTGCGGATGTCAAGAACTGCTTGCTGACAGGAGCCTGATATAGGTGTCTCCTGAGAGGCTCTGCCAGAGTCTGACAAAGACAGAGGCAGATGCTCACAGTCAACAATTGGACTGAACATGGGGGGGTCCCCAATGGAGGAGTTAGAGAAAGGATTGAAGGAGCTGAAGCAGTTTGAAATCCATAGGAAGAACAACAATACCAACCAACCAGAACCCCCAGAGCTCCCAAGGTCTAAACTACAACCAAAGAGTACACATGGAGGGACCCATGGCTCTAGCTACATAAGTAGCAGAGGATGGCCTTGTGGGACAACAATGGGAGGAGAGGCCCTTGGTTCTGGGAAGGCTCAATGCCACAGTGTGGGGAAATGCCAGAGCAGGGAAGTAGGAGTGGATGGGTGGCTGGGTGGGGGAGCACCCTCATAGAAGCTGGGGGAGAGAAGATGGGACAGGGGGTTTCCAGAGGGGAAATGAGTAAAGGGGATAACATTTGAAATGTAAATAAAAAAATATACAGTAAAAAAGGATCAAGATGAATTGAAATGTAAACCTTAAGAGATCTATAGTCAAAATCTGTTTGTATATCTAAGAAGAACATCAATTTCTAAAACTTAGTAAGCATGGAATAAAAAATTAAGAATTGTTAATCAAATTGAACATAAATGGTAGGCTGAGCCAACAAAGTAAGAAGGTGGAAGGCAATTCCAAGAGAAATAAAGGTTAAAGTTGATCAGATTCCAAAATGGAGCAATCTTAAAGATGGAGTTTAGCATTCAAGTTATATATTTGGAATGTTGTTGCTATCTAAAAGTATATGCCACAGGGAGACAATATGGAAGAAACACTAGAAGAGGGCAATGTTGAACAGTAATGTACTTCCAATGGAGGCCTCAGCTGACTTCCTGAATGGCAATATAGTTGAGAGCTCAGAATGACTCAGGTGGAACAAATATGTCTAGGTTTTAACACTGTGCTAATTACCCACTGCAATGTAATGAGCTTAAGAAGAGAAATGATCTTAAGAGAGGCAACATTTGTCAGTGAGGAATTTTAGTGAAATGGATGAGAGACAAATGCTATCTTTCAATAACTCTGCAATAAGGGGAATAATGAAATCACAAGTACATTTGATGCTATTTGATGAAGAAGAAATGAGGATGGAGTGGTTATTAATACTGACAAATCCTAGGGGTAAAACATTGTTTAAAGGAAAAAATGTAAAAGAGATCTTAACACTGCAAAACAAGATTAAAGTGAACATTTTTTTGCCAGTGTATTAAAGGAATGTAAGTTTCACAAGAATATATAGACTCTAATTTCACAGGTATAGCATTATGTTAGTAAGAAAACGAAGGAAAGAAACAAGGAAGAAAGCATATTACTTATGAAGCTTACTTTTCTTAGGGCCAAGGCAGAAATAATATGCAATTATGACATGCTTTAAGGCATGATGACAATAAATATTCTTTCTTTAATAACAATAAAATGACCTCTCAGGCCTGGGTGAGAATCACAATTTGAGAAGATAATTTTACAGAATTAGTGTGATACAAACTGCAGAAATTAAATATCATTTGAAGTGAGGAAATAAGTGAATCTTTTTCCATTTTGTTCTGGAAGAAATTTACTTTGCAGAAAGAAAATGTTTAAGTACAAATGATTAAGGCTGAAGGTTAATTTGTATTTTAGTAACCTTTGGGGCTATTTTGGTTTCAATTAAATAATGTGATTCTTAACAAAATTTAAATAATTTAAATTTGGCTACAAAGCCTTCATGGTCATAATATTGTAACAATTCAACCAAAGCAGAAAGAAACATGTTGTCGTAAATAAATAAAAATAAAGTAAAAGTAAAAATGTATAAACGAAAACCGGGGGTGGAATGTTTTCCCTCAGGGTGTTTTTCCCTGCTAGGGTTCCACACCTCGCTTCCCCAGATATCTTCTGGATATCTTGGCAGAAACACAACCCAGCCACACACTTTCTTATACTGAGACTCTTACAAAAGAGCATACAACTGGTGTTTTTACCTGCTAGGGTTCCACACCTCAGTGCCCCAGATATCTGCTGGATATCTTGGCATAAACTCAGCCCAGCCACACTTACTTAAATTGAGACTCTTTCTTAAAAAAACACACCTATTTAGCATTAAAGCAATCCAGCTGCCTAGATTTGGCAGATCCACATTACACTGTCCTAATCCCAGTTCCCAAATTACTCATCCCTTGCACCTTTTATTTACCAAGTTCCAGCTTCTTCTCCCCCCCTGGTACCTCTAACTCCTCCTCAGTTCCCCATCGTCTCTCCAACTCCCTCTCTTCTTCCTCCTGGCTTCCTTCTCTAACCCCTCCTCCTCAACTGTCAATCCTCACCCCCCTCCTCAGGTTCCACTAACTCAACTGTCTCCAACTGTCAACTGTCAACCTAACTCTCTGAATCTAATCCCCTCTCTCCCAACTCCTACCTCTGCCCAAATCTCACGCTCTTGCCTTTATTTAACAAATTCAGAGAAACCCCAAGGCAAACCACAACATTTCCCCCTTTGTCCAGTTAAAAAAACTTTTTCCTATACATAGGTGAACTAAGCATCATTATTACCATTCTGCAATTTATAAAACCAACAATATGCTGATCACCCAGTCCACCAACTCTGTTCACCAACCATGTTATCCACACCACATCTTGGCAAGGCAAACCACAACATTTCCTTTTGTCCAGTTAAAAACTTTTTCCTATACATAGGTGAACTAAGCATCATTATTACCATTCTGCAATTTATAAAACCAACAACACGCTGATCACCCAGTCCAGCAATTTTGTTCATTAACCATGTCATCTATACTAAAAACTATACTTGACTATATCCTGGTTCTAGATCCTATGCCACCCTAAAACTACTCTAACAGATTTATCATCTTTCTCAATAAAACCATTCGGTTGTCTATGAGACTACTAGTCTCCAACCACATCAGAAATCCAAGAATGATTAATATTACCTGAAAAACATAGGGAAGCACAAAAACATGGCTTCCAAGCTTAGCTAATTTTATAAAGACTGCTGATCACCTGGACAGTCCCCTTATTCCTTAATATGCTGGAGCATCAGTCTTCAGCCTTCTTGCCCAGGATCATCTGACAGACCTTATCAATGCAGATTTTGAAGGGCTGATCACCCTGCCTCGGCAGATATTATCAGTCGACTATTCTGCATAATTTGTCCCTTTCTGGACAGTGTCTTGTCTGTAGATGAATAGAAGCAATTTGCTCAGTGGTTGCGTTACCACGATTTGAGCAACTCCATTGATGCTCAAGTTCTTCTTCGAGTCTAAGGGCCCTGTCAGGCAGACAAGTCTCTAGTAAAATGATCTAGATGAAGAAATGTCCATAAACAGGTTATTCTTGGACTTCTGATGCCCTTGAAGATTTCCTATCTACATAGGCGCTTTCTGAACTGTTATATAGAGTACCGCTGGCCCTCTCTAATCAAGTATTTACAAAACCCATCTAAACTGACTTAGAACCATAACCTTGCCATCTGACCCTTAGCTGGTACTGGTTAATCAACTAAAAATAATGTATAACAGCAGTTATAGGACCGGGTCTAAGACTTGTATTCTTAGATGCATAGTAGAGGCACAATGCCCATGTTAAAGTAGCAATATTAATCTCAATTATAAATCAACAAGAAAGTATACCATTGAAAACCTCAGATTTGTGTAAAATGCATTCTATACCAATGAAAAGATTACAGCTTCAACTTTGTATCAATTACAAACATTTCTATCAATGTAAAATATAGCTGTAAAATTTTGTTTAAGATAAGTTTGCCAATCTATCTGTTTGTCTATTTCTCTAATTTCTATGTATTACTATATCTAAGAAGGATAAAAAAAGGAAAGGAAAAGTAGCAATCCCTGAGTTTACATTCTCTAGTTTCCCCTGCCCAAAGCTACATTTGTATTGTATCCCTAAAAGAAAACTTATCCACAGTTCTTAAAATAAACAGAACCATCCACCCCAACATAAGGAAATGGGACGACGATCTTCCTTGTCTGCTTCTAGCTGGATTGGGGCGAAGAATTCCCTTCTGGGGCCCAAGGGGTATTAGGAAAAGTTGGCTTTGTCGAAGTAGAGCTAGCCGGGATTTGCCTGCCAGTCATTCTGTGCTGAGAAAGTTCATCGCTTAGCTGACATCTTGACTATTACAGTCTGAAGGGCTGGATAAGAAGATGTCCATTCTGGGAAAGTTCTGAAAGCAGGCCTTTAAATCAAGCATCTTCAGTGTAATTAAGGGAGAATCAAACACGAAGTTGGACTGAAAGTCCCGAATCTCAGCATCCCAGAGTGTGTATCATTTCAGAGCTATCTTTCTTCCTTCATCCTGCAGCACACAAAACTTTACAAGTATTATATAGTTCTATAAGCATTTTCAAATGGGATAAGCAGGGTGCACAGTTTAGTAAATAAAGATCAAAAAAAAAAAATGACTACCTTTTTTCAGGTTAGGTTAATCATATAATCAAACCGTAATATAATTTTGTAATACATAATGTATTACAAGTTATGAGGAATTTACACCTCAAAATATCACTGGCTGTTTATAGACATTTCAGTCTCAGCCAGTTCATACACGGAGACCTAAACAACCTCATATATACATCACCTATTTGTTGATCGCCTTAGTCTCCTTTTCTTCTGTGTTGCCAAGGACTTCAGGAGGTCTCCCCTGTCATTTCTGATTTTTATCAGCTTGAAGGAACCCACAGCTTTTCTTCTCCTGTAGAAACATAGGCATAACCCCTTCCCCAGCGTAACACATTTCCCATTTTCCATTCTGACGTCAGAATATCCTTAATATAAACAGTCTGGTTTAGTTGAGTAGTCTTTTCCAGAATCCAATGTCTTTCAGCAGCTTTGCTGTTTTGTTCATCAGCATTTAAAAAAAATTTAAGGTTAATAAAGCACTATGTATCCTATCTCTGGGAGTTTTTGTTGACCCCTTTTGCCTGTTAAGCATCTCCTTTAGACTTCGATTAGATCTCTCCACAATCGCTTGTCCTATAGGGTTGTGTGGTATACCTGTAACATGTTTTATATTATAATATTCAAAGAAGCGTTTAATCTTGTTAGAGATATATGCTGGACCATTGTCCGTTTTAATTTGTATGGGTATTCCCATTATAGCCATAACTTCTAACAAATGTGTAATTACAGAATCGACCTTTTCTGACGCTAAGGCAGTTGCCCATTGAAATCCTGAATATGTATCTATAGTATGGTGTATGTATTTCAGCTTACCAAACTCTGTAAAATGGAGAACATCCATTTGCCAAATTTCATTTCTTTTGGTACCCTTAGGGTTATTTCCTGTATGCAATTGAGTTTGATTATATAACTAGCAATTAGGACATTGCCTCACAATCTCTTTGGCTTTTTTCCAAGTTATAGAAAATTCTTTCTTTAAGCCTTTGCTGTTAACATGGTGTTTTTTATGGAATTTGAAGCATCTAGTACACTTCCTATCAGTAGCTGGTCAATTTCATTATTACCTTGTGTCAGAGGGCCTGGCAGACCTGTATGGGATCTTATGTGTGTTATATATAGTGGGTAACTCCTATTTCTGATTTTTTGTTGTAGCTGAATAAATAGTGATGTCAATTCGAATCATCCTGAATAAGTTCCGTAGTCTCTATGTGCAAAACAACCCTTTTCTGCATATTGAGAGTCAGTTACTATATTAAGAGGCTCTCCTAAAATCTGACAACACCATGAGTATTGCATACAGTTCAGATTTTTGAACTGACTTATAGGGACTCTCAGTCACCTTGTTTACATTTTCCGATTTATATCCTGCCTTCCTGACTTACTGGCATCAGTGTAAAATGGTAGGGCTCCAGATATTGGAGTTCCCTTTACTATACGAGGGAGGATCCAGTTAGTTAAGCTTTATGAACTGAAGTCTTTTTGCTTTTAGGGTATTTGTTGTTAATGTCTCCTAAGAAGTTACTGCATGCTCTTTGCCAATGTTCATTTTGTACCCACAAAGAGTTAATTTCTGCATTAGTAAAAGGTACCACAATTTCAGCCGGATCCATTCCAACTAATTGTCAAGTCTCAATTTTCCTTTTAAGTATCAATTCAGAGACCTTCTCAAATGTAGGTTTTCAGTTTCTTACTCTGTTTATGTGCTAAAATATCCATTCTAAGATATAATCTTCCCTTTGCATGAGAATTCCTGTAGGGAATGAGTAGAGGGCAAGATGATTAATATGTGCAGGCCATCTTTTTGGATCAATATTGATCCAGATGTGTCCTGCAGTTTCCTTTCTACCAAAGCTAGCTCTTTTCTCAGCCTCAGCTGATAGTTTCTTGGGCTATTTAATTTTTTATCGCTTTGTAGTGTTTGAAATAAATTGCTAACTCTTTAGTGGTCAAGCCAATCACAGGCCTCAACCAGTTAATGTCTCCAAGTAGTTTCTGAAAATCATTAAGTGTCCTTAATTTGTTTCTTTTGATTTGCACCTTTGTGGCCTAATTTTTGTACACTTATTTTATACCCTAGATAATTAATAGAATCCTCTTTGTATTTTCTCAGGGCTATCTGTAATCCCCAGCATGGTAATGTTTTTTTTTACTTCATCAAACATTCTTTCCAGGATATTTATATCTGAATCAGACAATAAATGTCATCCATGTAATGATAAATAATAGATTGGGGAAATTTTTTGCTAATTATATCTAATGGCTGCTGTACAAAAAATATTGACACAAGGTTGGGCTATTTAACATTCCTTGTGGAAGGACTTTTCCATTGATATCTTTTTTTATGGGGCCTCTATTAAGGGTAGGCACCGAAAAGGCAAACCTTTCCTTTTTATCGCCTTCATGTAGAGGAATAGTGAAAAAGCAATCTTTTAAGTCAATCACTATAATAGGCCACTCCCTAGGCAACAAAGAAGGCAGTGGGATCCCAGGCTGCATGGAACCCATTGGCTGAATAATCTTATTAATTGCTCTGAGATCTGTCAATACGCTCCATTTGCCAGACTGTTTTTTAATGACAAATATTGGAGAATTCCAAGGGCTGGTGGACTCCTCTATATGCTGAGCCTCCAGCTGCTCCTGGACTAGCTGCTCTAATGCCTGTAGTTTTTCTTTTGACATGGACCACTGATCAATCCAGATGGGTTGGTCAGTCAGCCACCTCAGTGGCAAGGCTGTTGTTGTCTTAACAGCAGTGGCTCCTTGGGGCAGCACTAAATTGTCAGCCTCTGCTGTATCTTGCTTATGGACAGCTTGGACAGTCTCTAACTGTCCTTGATAACATTCCCTGACTAATTTAAAGTTTTTATTAGGAGTATGATGAATTTTAGGGCCAGAACCTGAAACTGAGGGGATATTAATTTGAGTTTTCCACTGCTGTAGTAGATCTCTTCCCCATAAATTAATGGCTATATCAGCCACGTATGGCCTTAATTTTCCTACCTGACCTTCTGGTCCTATACATTTAAGCCACCTGATGCTTTGTTTTATTTGGGATAAAGTGCCAACACCTTGAAACTGCATATCCACTCCTTGAAGTGGCCAACTAATGGGCCAAGATTTTGGAGATGATGGTAACATCTGCTCCAGTGTCAACCATTCCTTCAATTTCTCGATATTATCTACTAGTATTTTTAGTTTTGGCCTTTGGTCCTCTATAGACGTTAGCCAAAATATTCGTTTTGAAGTCTTGTTGTTTAATCGCTCTGAGGAGGAGAACTCTCCCTGCCTGGTATTGGGGCTCGAGAGGCCCCCTGGGAGTTTTTTTTTTGGATGCGGCCCCATCTGTCTGTTATTGCTTTACACTCCTTAGTCAAATGTCCACCTCTGCCACATCTTTGACACATTCTAGGAGGCACAGTCCCCCTTTTGGTATCACTTTGGTTTTTATTACAGTAATATCTGAGATGGCCCTGCTCACCACAATTAAAACATTTGAAATCTTGGGTCATCTCTAGCTGTCCAGTGGCAGCTTCTCCTATCAAAGTAGTATCAGGAGAACAAGATCCAACATCAGCTGTATATCTAATCCACTCATCTATTGGTGCGGACCTTGCCTTTTAGTGGTCTAATTACTTCCCTGCATTTGGTATTTGCATTTTCAAAGGCTAAAGACTCAATTATTTCCTTTCTTGCCGCTGAATCTGATATACCCTTTCACAGCTGAGGTAAGCCTTTGTAAAAAGTCAGGAAGGTTTCTTTAGGACCTTGTATGACTTGGAGTGAATGTTTCAAGTCTTTTTCCCTGATTCTGCGACTTTGTCCCAGGCCTTTAAGGCATGACAATGACACCATGACAGAGTTTCTTTCAGTCATATAGCCTGCACCTCTACTTCAGCAAAGCGGCCTTCACCAAGCAGTTGATCTGTGAAATCTCTCTGCCCCTAGCTCTATTTTGTCTTGCTATCTCCCTCACTTCTTCTCTCCACCATGAAATCCATTGCAAATTTTCAGGCTCTAGAATTGCTCTTACCATATCTTTCCAGTCTTGGGGATTACTCTATTTTTAATAGCCCAAGAAATTTAGATTTGTTTTACAAATGGCGAATGCATTCCAAAAATAGGTTCACTTTCCTTAAATTTCCTTAATTCTAATACATCCATGGGTTGCCATTCAAATTCTTCATAACCCTGTGGATGATCATCGTTTGGAGGCCTTTGTTGCACACTAACTGGATAGACTAAAGTTTGTTTCCTAAAAACCTTAGGTTGGCTTTCCTTAATTTTTTCTTCTTTCTCTACCTGAGTTTTTTCTTTAGTTGTAATTTTAAATTCCTCTCTTAAAGTCTGTATCCGTGCTTCATATTTCTCTTTCTGTCTTTCCCCCTGTTCTTTGAGTTCCTGAATTCTCTGTTCAAGGTTTTGCTTCCACACTTTGAATTTTTCTTTATATTGTACTTCTAATAATTTGTTATCCATTATCTTTTGATTGATTAATTTTAAAAAGTTATTCTCTAAGTCTTGCTTCCAAACCTCATTACTTTCTCTCTGCTGTTCAGTATGATCTGTGAGCTGTTGTATGTTCTGTTCTAACATCCTTTCTAGTTTCTGTCTATCACTTTCATTTTCATCTTTCTGTCTCTTATTCTGATCTATAATTTTCTGTGTCTTCAATTCTAGTGTTCCTTCTAGGCTACATTGCCAAGATTTAATTTTCTCTTTCTGTTGTTCATGTTGTTCCATAATTACCTGTATCTTCTGTTCTAAGGCTAGAAATTTGCTATTTAGGGCTGTGTGCTGTTGTATGTTCTGTTCTAACATCCTTTCTAGTTCCTGTCTATCACTTTCATTTTCATCTTTCTGTCTCTTATTCTGATCTATAATTTTCTGTGTCTTCAATTCTAGTGTTCCTTCTAGGCTATATTGCTAAGATTTAATTTTCTCTTTCTGTTGTTCATGTTGTTCCATAATTACCTGTATCTTCTGTTCTAAAGCTAGAAATTTGTTATTTAGGGCCCTGTCTTTTGAGAAGATATAGTAAATCAGAAGAATGAATATTGCAATACTGGTAAATGATAAAGTGTCTTTTTCCTCAAAATTCTCAACTGTCAGACCATTCAAAATATCATTCCATAAGGCCCAAAAGATATTCATTATGTTTCTCATCTTTAAGTATCATAAAGTTATATATCTCTCTTACATCAAAGTAGTATCTGATCTGAAGCCCTTGTACCTTTTTTCCCTCTGCTTCAGAATAAACACGCAGTCCTCTCGATTCTTCGTAGACCCTCCAGACCCAGTCAATTCCCAATCCACTAGTACTCCTGCCTATTCTGGGGTTGAGAGGGAAGTAAACTTTTATCTCAGGTTAGTTGAGTTCTAATGGTTTAGTTGGGCGCCATATGTTGTCGTAAATAAATAAAAATAAAGTAAAAGTAAAAATGTATAAACGAAAACCGGGGTGGAATGTTTTTCCCTCAGGTGTTTTTTCCTGCTAGGTTCCACACTGCCCCCAGATATCTTCTGGATATCTTGGCAGAAACACAACCCAGCCACACACTTTCTTATACTGAGACTCTTACGCAAAAGAGCATACAACTGGTGTTTTTACCCTGCTAGGGTTCCACACCTCAGTGCCCCAGATATCTGCTGGATATCTTGGCATAAACTCAGCCCAGCCACACTTACTTAAATTGAGACTCTTTCTTAAAAAAAAAAAACACTCATTTAGCATTAAAGCAATCCAGCGTCTAGATTTGGCAGATCCACATTACACTGTCCTAATCCCAGTTCCCAAATTACTCATCCCTGCACCTTTTATTTACCAAGTCTCCAGCTTCTTCCCCCCTGGTACCTCTAACTCCTCCTCAGTTCCCCATCGTCCTCCAACTCCCTCTTCTTCCTCCTGGCTTCCTTCTCTAACCCTCCTCCTCAACTGTCAATCCTCACCCCCCCCCCTCCTCAGGTTCCACTCGCTCAACTGTCTCCAACTGTCAACTGTCAACCTACCCTCTGAATCTAATCCCCCTCTCACTCCCAACTCCTACCTCTGCCCAAATCTCACGCTCTTGCCTTTATTTAACAAATTCAGAGAAAACCCCAAGGCAAACCACAACATTTCCCCCTTTTTGTCCAGTTAAAAAACTTTTTCCTATACATAGGTGAACTAAGCATCATTATTACCATTCTGCAATTTATAAAACCAACAATATGCTGATCACCCAGTCCACCAACTCTGTTCACCAACCATGTTATCCACACCACATCTTGGCAAGGCAAACCACAACAGAAACACATGTCCGAACCTGCAGATTGTATTCCTATATTGTTCTAGTTACACTTTCACAACCTATATTGAATCAATATGTCTAAAGAGTGAGTCTCTTGATGTGCCCAATCCTGTAAAGATTTGAAGCTCCAGGGAAGTGGGATGCACAGGGATGGGGAGAAAAGGGAGAGTACCTCTCAGAGGGAAATGGGAGAGAGAATGGGATGAAGAACTGTGGGAGGGGGACAGGGGGGCAATGTCTGGAATGCAAATAAATAATATAATTAATTTAAAAAGAAGGGGATCCATGTTGCTCAGTCAGTGTTAGGGAAATGAGTCAGTTTACCTAAGAGTTCAAGTCTCTGTACCTTTGCATAGCACTTATTTTAATGATTGTTCCGTGAAGCTAATTTTATCTAATATAGAATTAAACAATACATTGTTTTTGCTGGCTATCTTTAGAATACAGAAGTTTTACATATAGCTTTAAAAAATAAATAAAAAAGAGTGAGTTTCTTAAATGGCACTCCTAAATTCCACATGAAGTTGCCTCATTAGTAATTCTGACAGCTTCTGGTTTGTGAATACCAGGTCATAACATATCTCCAAAAAGGAAACTTAAATAACACTAAACAGATAACATTTAAACTTGTGGGGTTTGCTTTTCTTTATTATCAGTTACTTTCCATTGAGATCAATTGGACATCATAATTTTAAGTCTATTTTCTGGCACAGGGATACTCACAGTATATAAATAATCGTGTTATATAAGTAAAAATGTATGAGTTATAAAAGGAAATCCACAAGAAGAAATTGTTGGCAAAATAAAAAAGAAATGTATGCAAGATATAAAAACATATGCACTCTTTAACAGATTTATAACCACAATCTAAAGAAAAGTGCCATAAATTTTACAATTTTTAAGTAGTGCATATAAACGACATCTCAACTTTTGTGACACTAGTAATTCATGAGTTAAATTATTCCTGAGAGCTGTGCTGTTAGCTTAGTCAAAATAAGTCTGTACTACTCTTGGATGTTGACTGTCTACCTACATAGTTGAAGGAAACCCAAACATTTATATAATAATATAAATTTTTTCCTAATGAATACCAATAGAAGATACAAGTGAGAAACCCAAAACTGATGCTGCTCTACTGCCCCCTCTTGGAGCCACATCTATGTGCTCTTCAGCTCTATGAAGTCTATGCAATGATATTGAACAACTAGCACTTTCCTTGAGGTCAAATGGTGAAGGAATGAAAATGAAAAAATAAGAAGATTGTTAATTCATATATTATTTTCAGACTTTAATGAAGCTTTTATATAATGACATTCAATCATAATGCAAACAGAGATTTGTTATTTTTAGTGGTGAATGGGATTCATTTAAGCAGAGAAAGGGTCTGCAGTCAGATATGGGAGAAGCATGAACTGAGTTTCAATATTACTGTTGTTCTCTACTGAGAATAAAGTAAAAGTAATGATAGTAAACGAATTATCAGGACTGTGGACTTTTGATGATGAAGAGTAAGTATTCTCTATTTTAAAGTAAATCAATATAAGGCTTGTGTTTACACAGCAGGAGAGAAATAAGAATAAAATCTACATTTTCAAAGGAAACATTATTCATTTGATTTGAAATGTTCTCCATTTGGTAAAGTAAATGAGACTTAGGGCTGTAGATCTAAGTTGGGAGTTATAGGAAACAAAGGAAAAATTTGGCATTGTTAGCGTCGTAAGACAACTGAAGGACAATGTATGAAAATTCAAAATGTGAGGAGAGCAGGCAATTCAAAAGAAAACACCAAAGTATGGTGTATTGTGGTGTTTCCAGGTAAGTTGTCAAAGAAGAATTCAAAATACAGTAGCCAAATTTCAGGATCTAGAATATTTTTATAAGCAAAGCTGCAAAGGGATATCAGCCACAATATCTCTATATATCTTTATATCTATCTATCTATCTATCTATCTATCTATCTATCTATCTATCTATCTATATTCTTATGTCTGTGACTTTACTTTTATTTCCATATCCAGTAAAAATATTGCACCTGTTGTATTAAAGTGTTTGTTTAGTGAAGATTAAAAAGCAGGGACACCACATGGAAGTCTTAGGCAAATGGATGGAACTATCATCCTGAGTGAGGAAACCCAATCACAAAAACCACACATGGAATGCACTCAATGATAAGTGGATATTATCCAGAAAGGTCAGATTACCCAATGATACAACCCATAGACCATATGAAGTTCAAGAAGAAGGAAGACCAAAGTGTGGAAGCTTCTGTCCTTCTTAGAAGGGAAACAAAAATATTCATAGGAGGAGATACGGAGACAAAGTTTGGAGCAGAGACTGAAGGAATGGCCATCCAGAGACTGCCCTATCTGGGGAGCCAGCCCATATACATACTGCCACCAAACCCAGACAATATTGCTGATGCCAGGATGTGCATGCTGACAGGAGCCTGATATAGCTGTCTTTTGAGAGGCTCTGCTAGAGCCTTAGTGATACAGATGCGGATGCCTGCAGCCAAACCATCCTACTCAGCACAGGGATTCCAATGGAGGAGTCAAAGAAAGGACTGAAGGAGCTGAAGAAGTTTGCAATCCCTTAGGAAGAACAACAATATTAACCAAACAAAGAGTACACGTGGAAGGACCCATGGCTCCAACTACATATGTAGCAGAGGATGGCTTTGTAAGGCATCAGTGGGAGGAGAGGCCCTTGGTCCTGTGGAGGCTTGATGCCCCAGTGAAGGGGATTGTCAAGGTGTTGAGGTGGTAGTGAGTGGCTGTGAGTGGGAGCATCTTCTTAGAAGCAAGGGGAGGGGAGAAGGGATGGGGGAAGGGGATAACATTTGAAATGTAAATATATAAAATATTCAATAAAATTTTAAAAAAGAAGCAGGCATATCACATTTTTTTCTGCCATTGCCTTCAAATTCTAACCTCCCCTTTTATTATGGTTATTGTCTAAATGGGATTTTTATGAATACAAAATGCATACTCTATTTTGATTTGTCCGAAAATATATCTATTTGATCTTCCTATATGAAAATCAGCTTTCTTGCTGCTTTAGTTTATTCTCTGTTTCTGTGAAGAAATACTGATCAAAATAACTTGAGGAGGAAATTGTTTATTTCACCTATGGGTTACAGTATATCATCCATTGAAGTAAACTGTGGCAGGAACTCGAGGCAGAAACTTGGAGGGCAGGAATAGCACAGGCAATAGAGGAATAATACTTCCTGGTTTGCTGCTTATAGCTTGTTAACTTGTTTATTCTAGTACTAAGACCACCTGCCAAGGAGTGGTGGCATCCATTGTGGGCTGGAATCCTTTATCCCAGTCACTACCACAGAGTTGTCTACAGGCAAACATTATGAAGGCATATTGTCAATTGAGGTTTTCTTTTCCTTTTATTTTTCTTGCCCTGCCCCCAAGATATCCCTAGCTTGTGTCAACCTGACAAAAAACTAACTAGCAAAGTCATGTTATGTATCATCCACAGGTGGCAAAAGGCCTAGGCTTGCTTGAGCGTAGGATGGACTGCCTCATAGGATGTTTGCCCCTCTACAAGACACATCAGAAGGTCATCAGTGGAACTCTCAGTCCATTTTTTAGCTTTCAGCCCTTATCACCCAGTGTTTGCCTCTTTACTATGTTCTTGGGAACTGCCTCTTCCATTTTAGAGTCCAGTTTTAGCAGACTGCAGACCTCGGGGTCAATTTAGGTCTCTTCTTTTATGGTGGTTATGGCACTGCTGCCTTCCTTGCCATTAGCAGTAGTGATTTCCTGTTTCTGGCATTGTGAACCGCATTGAAGTGCTCCAATAGTGGATGAGTGTCAGCAGCTGTGAAACTGCATTGACTACATTTGTAGCAGCTGTGTGCTCTCCTGGAGGGAAGAAAAGAGTCAGTGGGAAGCCAGAATTTTGAAGGGAATGTTCTGTGCTAAAATAGTCATCATGCACCTGACTTCTCTCTTGTGATACAGCAGAAATTGAAAGAAATAAAATATCCTCAACACCCAGAAAACCAAAGAACTATGTATTATTCCATTGATTTTTTTGGCTTGCATTTCTTTTCAATTATCATTCTAGTCTTTAGTTTTAAATTCTATTAACAACATTTAAATTCTCTTTAATTTGCCTACTTTAAAATATTTACTAAATTTATTTGTCTATTTGTCTCCATTGAATTCTGCTTAATTTTTCAATCACATATTGGGATTTAATTAATTTAAATTACTTTATTTATTAAACATTATGTGTGTGTGTGTGTGTGTGTGTGTTTGTGTGTGTGTGTGCGCGCGCGGGCGCAGGCGCGCGGGCGTGTATATCCATGGAGACCAAAAGAGGACATGTATCCTGTGGAGCTGGAGTTTCAGGCAGTTATGAATTACCTGATATGTTCCTGTTAAAGAGCAGTAAATACTCTAAACTGCTGAGCCAAGCCATTTTCGGTCACTTTTCGAAGCACTAATTTTATTTGTATATCTCATAACCTATATTTTATTTGCTAATTAACTAACTAGATCATTCATTTATAAATTAAATTGCATTTGTATTGGCTAGTCTTTGTCAATTTGACATAAATTATAGTCACTTGGAAATATCTGCTAAGGAGTTGCTTCCTCAAATCGGCCCATAAAACTAGTTGTAGGGCATTTTCCTGAGTCCTAATTGATGTAGATGTGCCCATCGCTATAGGTAGCACCATCCCTGAGCAAGTAGACCTGGGCTTCATAAGAAAGGTATCTGAGAAAGCCAGAGGCTGCAAACTAGTAAGAATAAGCAGTGTTCTTGTAGGGTCTGCTTCAGTTCTTGCCTCCAGATTTTTTTTTTTAATTTTTTAAATTTTTTGGCTTCTCTTGATGAAATGCGTTGAAGCCATTTAAACTAAATAAAGCATTTTGGTCATGTTGTATATTACAAGAAGTAAATTAGAACAAGTTTACTATCCATCTATCTAGTATTCTCAGAAGTGTTTCATGCTGGAGGAATTTGTGTTTGTATCTACCACAAATATGACTATTATTTTCAAATAGATATATAATGTAGATCCCTTGAGATCTTAGATATAATGAGAATTTTGGGTTTGTGCTCACATAAGTATTGTTTTTGTCACCTTAATCTTCATACAGGCTAATTAATGCAGAAGACTTCATCTAGCCCAACACTGACAAGTAGACGTTTTAGAATATTTTATATTTAATAAAGCCTAATTATGTAGATAAACACATTTATTATTTCGTACATTTAAAAGGTTGTATTTAGTAGATAGGGAAAGATTGCAATTTAAATTTTAAGTTGTATATTACTCAGAGGATATTCTTTGGTCATAATTATTTTTTTTTCATCTTTATTAACTTGGGTATTTCTTATTTACATTTGAATGTTATTCCCTTTCCTGGTTTCCGGGCCAACATCCCCCTAAGCCCTCCCCCTCCCCTTCTCTATGGGTGTTGCCCTCCCCATCCTTCCCCCCATTACCACCCTCCCCACAACAATCACGTTCACTGGGGGTTCAGTCTTGGCAGGACCAAGGGCTTCCCCTTCCACTGGTGCTCTTACTAGGCTATCCATTGCTACGTATGCAGTTGGAGTCCAGGGTCAGTCCATGTATAGTCTTTGGGTAGTGGCTTAGTCCCTGGAAACTCAGGTTGCTTGGAATTGTTGTTCATATGAGGTCTCGAGCCCCTTCAAGTTCTTCCAGTCCTTTCTCTGATTCCTTCACCGGGGGTCCCGTTCTCAGTTCAGTGGTTTAATGATGGCATTCGCCTATGTATTTGCTGTATTCTGGCTGTGTCTCTCAGGAGAGAGCTACATCTGGAAAATAATTATTTTTCTTAAATATTTCCAGAAGGAAATAACACTAGGTAATTTTGATGAAAACTTATTTCATTTTAGTTTCTACTATTGACATTTAAATTAAATTACGTGGCTTTATATTTAATTTTTACGAAAGTACTTATTCTGGATAATGTAAATTTTAAGATTTGATCTCTTCCTTGGCTTTGCCAACTATTTTTTTAAATTAAGGACATTGTCTTAAATTAAGAAAACGTAGGCATAGGAAAAATTACCAACTAATTGAATAGCTTTTTGCTACCTGTGATGTTGATGGATGCATAGCAGAGAAATATGTATAACTGTCTTTTTTAAGTCATTATATCTTGTGTGAATGAGCAGAAGTCAAGCTATAAGAATTTAATATATTTATCATAACCTGATAATCTAAAATTATCTACAAAATCATACAACCGGAATCTATTCATATGTTTACAGTGAAAAAGTCATCATATCTTAGAGGATACCAGGACACATTTTAACACAACTTATTTGATGTTAATGCTTTAAGTCTTGATAACAGAAAGAAAAAAAAGTAGGTTAGTAACCACTCTCACTTGGTTCTTTGGTTTTTAACTTGGATATTCCATATATAGAAATTGAAATGCATTCATTCTTTTTAGTTGTAATGAATAGTCATTTATGCTGAGAGCTCCAGAAAATAAGCAGCAATGATTAATTTTTATATTTTCAACACATACCTTGAATTTTTCATTAGTAAATGTAAGTACATTTTATGGTCTAAGAAATTTCTATAGTCAATTTGTTATTTATTTATTTATTTATTTATTTATTTATTTATTTATTTATTTATTTATTTGGAGCTGGGAACCGAACCCAGGGCCTTGTGCTTGCTAGGCAAGCACTCTACCACTGAGCTAAATCCCCAACCCCTGGTCAATTTATTATAACTGTGAATTATAGCTGATAATTGTTCTAAAATTTTGCAATTCAGAAATAAGCACTGAGAATGAGACTTATGACAATGGAAAAAGAAAGCTTCATCTAAAACACTGGCAAACAAGAATTTATTCAGTTTTGATAAAGTTTCAACTTCAGAAAACTTCTGTTTGCCTCTGTTTAATGTCTATATAAAATGTTTAATGTGAATACAATAAAGTTCTTATTTTGGGCTTACACTAAATCAAGACAGAAAGAGTTTTTATAGCTATCATTCTGCCAGTCTCTGAAAAAAATATACTTTTCAAAAAGATATTTATTGCTACTTTCCATTTTTAAAATGACTAATTCAGTTCAAAAATTCTATGCATTTTTAAAACTTGTACTAAGCAAAAGTAGTATCATTTAACTTTAGATTTTCATTTTACTTTGTGCTAGAAATTTATGCTATCTACTTCATTGTAATGGCAATTGCACATTTCTTATTCCTCAATTTCCTATTTAACTGTTATTGTTTTGTGAAGGAATATATTCAGAAATCAAGCAATTAGGTTTCCAATGCTTTCTTGCAGTAAGTCCCTGGAAAGACTTCAAGGTAATCCTAAGGTTATATATTTCAAGTGATTTTCAGCATTATCATTATCTTTTTTCTCCATATGATTTGGATGGAGAATATATTTGTAAACATGATAGATTTATACTGAGTTCTACTTTACTTATTAAATAAATTTTGCATATTATTTTCTCAAGTATCAAGAAATTTAGTGTACAGTTTTATAAAAAATTATAATTGACATATAATTTGGGTACATATATTTAACATGTTATATCTATGTCTACATTTGCACCTACATTTATATAGATGTAGATATCTGTGAAATGATTGCCATAGTCAGGCTAATTTACATAACCATTGTATCTCCGGTTACTATTTTGAGTGTTTGAAATTATTTTCCTCGTGATATTAAGCCTCTTCTGAGAGTCATCCAGTCACCTAAAGCAAGACAGAAAACCAGTTGGGCAAACTCCAAACTCTGCATCTCCATGTCTGATGTCAAAGCAGTCTTCAGATTTCCAAAGCCTTTTTCATCTTTGTTGAATACAACTTTTTTCTCCTAGGATTGTTTTACTCCTTGTTAGGTGCTTTCCTCAGCAGATAGCTCATGGCTCTGGCATGTCAAATATCTTGGGGTCTCCATGGCAACTTCCATATTACAGTCTCTTGTTTCAAAGTCTGAAATCCACACATGATCTTCTGGGCTTCTCCAAGAGCTGTCATCGCTTCTCCAGCTCTGCCTTCTGTAACTCTAAGCTCAGGTTGATTCACTTCACCGCTGTTGCTGTTCTTGGTGATCATACCACTGTACTGGCATCTCCAATACATTGGATTCTTCTGCTACAGTAACTAGGCTTCATCAAAAGCCTCTCACAGGCTCTCTTCATGGCACCAAACCTCAAATCCTTTGCATCACCCCTTCAGTTCTGGGATATCAACTGGTGCTGAGGCCACACCTACATCAATGGCCTTCCATGGCCTCTCACAATGTCAAGCCTCAGCTGCTCTTCATGACCCCTTCGTGCCTTCAAAACCAGTACCACCACCAGCTAACTCTTACACATTACCAAGTACAGTTGCAGCATGCAGTACAACCTTGGCTATCTCTAGAACACAGATTCTTTGTGCTCTCAGAAAACACTTCCCAGAAGATTTCACCTCAGGGATGCTGGTCTCTTTTAATCACTGCTAACTTTTTAGCTCCAGTTAACTGGGATCAATTGTCTCAGTAGTGTCCTACTATTTTTCACACTAAAGCCAGAGCTAAATGACTGAAGCTGCCATGTCCTGCTGAGTTATGGGGCTGGAACATGTTCTCACCATTCTATTACCACCTTTCTTTTTTCCCAATTCCCTCTCTACCTAAGCTTGGCTTTCCTGGAATTGCTCTGTAGATTGACCTCAAACTGAGAGATCTGCATGGATCTGTCTCCTGCAATGCTGGTATTAAAGACATACAGCAACATGCCTGGATTTAAGCTTTTCTTTACCTAGAACTTGCTCTGTCCCAGGCTGGCCTTGAACTTAGGGGTCTGCTTGATTTTGTCTCCTGGGATTCAAAGTATGCACCACCATGCCTGGATCTAAAGTCATCTGGGTAGGATTTTGCCCAAAATGTCACCATTCCTTTTATTCAATTTAACATCTGGAAACACAGGATTTGACTCCATTTAACTTCCTGGTACTCTTTTAATACTCAAATCATATATTTTATAGTTTTTCTTTCTCAGCTTTGCTAAGCTTATTTAAAATGCTCTTCATGAGACTTAATAAGAGAACAAAGTCTATGAGGGGTGTTTCTAAGACTTCTTTTTCAATCAGAGTCTCTTCACCTTAACCACTGGCACTCTTCAGATAAGTCAAATTGTACCTTCATTCTTAACCAAAGTACCACAAAAAAGTCTCTAGCCAACCCACATATTGAAATTCTCCACTGATACTTCTTTGGCCAGGTCTGTGCAATTCATATTACTCAGAGTACTAAAGTCTTCCATATTCTTATAAGTCCATTCAAAGGATTTCACTGATTTCACATCCAAAGTCCCCAACCAAAACAAAATTCCAAACAAAAGCAAGGTCAGGCATATCACAGGAAAACCCAACTCCTTGTACAAATTTCTGTCTTAGTGAGGGTTTTATTACTAAGAACAGACACCATGACCAAGGCAACATTATAAAGACAATATTTAAATGGAGCTGGCATATAGGTTCAGTCCATTATCATCAAGGCAGGAACATGGCATCATCCAGGCATGCATGGTGCAGGAGGAGCTGAGAGTTCTACATCTTTGTCTGAAGGCTGCTAGTGGAAGACTGACTTCCAGGCATCTAGGTTGAGGATCTTAATCCCAAGCCCACAGTGACACACCTACTCCAACAATGGCAAATCTACTTCAATAGTGCCACACCCTCTAATAGTGCCATTGGTTGGGCCTAGCATATAAAACCATTACAGTCAACGTGTAATAAACTGTATACATTAGACACATAAAATTTCAGAATTTTTGCCACCCTTCTACTGTTAAGCAACCATAGGACAATTTAAAGCTAAACAATTGCTATGGATGCTTTCCTTATATCAAATTGTAACCCTTACCTTCTTTTCTTTTATGCTAAATCTTTTTTTCTATAGGCAACCAGTGGTATGCATTGCATTACTATGGTGAAGCTTTATTATGATTTGAATATTTGATAACTGAAAACACAGACTATATATATATTTCTTGTGTTTCATCTATTTGAGGAGATTATTCTGTGACTCCTGACATTTCACATATCAATTAATATCAAATGTTCATTATATTTATAGTCAAGTCTAGTTCTATGATATATCTATGAATGATATATTGGGATTGTTCACATTGTTATGAAGACAAGCTATTGAAAATTTTATGTATAAGAACAAGGGAACTGATTCATGTGTGTTTGTACATGACTGTAAACCTAACATATTGGAACTTTAGGTATGAAAATAAGGATTTCAAGCCATTTGAGTGGTATAGGATACATTTGAGATGTGCTTGGACCATGTGAAATCTTGCTTCAAAACAAGTACACTCAACACTCAAGTGTAAAAATTATCGTAACTTGTTACTATATTGTATTTGGGGATTTTCCCTAATAATAAAGCATGATCTCCATGGAATTACTATAAAATTTTGGATTTTTAAGAATTTTATTTTTGGATATGTAGAATCATCTACTATGCTCATATCAAGAATATGGTATAAAAGGAAAAACTAGGAGAAAGTATAGTCAGAAAGAAGAAAACACTGCAGAGTTGGAATTACTGGTATTGAGTAGGACTCTTAAGAAAAATCATTAAATGAATATTATAAGAGTTTTGTTGGGTAGTATTATGAATAAGTAAAACCCATAGTTTTGGAACAGTCTTGTTTTTAGTGAAATAAAAGATCTAAAATATTAGCAGACATATACGCTGTATAAAACAGAGTTGATATAACAACAGGTCTAGATTTCTTTCTGCTCTGCATCAGCCAAGTTGTTCCTTCCATCATTACTTTCTGATTCTCTAATGTATGGGGAAGAAAAAGACTTAAAGTAAGTTGAGAATAAGGTAAAAACATGGAGAAAAGAAAATAGATGACAAAAGTACAATGATAGGAAAAAGACAATAGAAGTGGTGATCTGAAGAGAGTATGAGAACACTTCAGGATTTCATGTTTAACACAGCTAGTGAGATTTTGCAGTATTGGGGCATTAAAGAAAAAAACTTGTAGATAGAATAGTTTATATTTTCAAGAAACACAGAAATGGATAATCTTGGCACAGAGATTTTATTTCCCTTCAGCAAACTCCTCTGAAGCATCAAAATATGTTGAAATATGAACTCAGTACAGGCAAATGGAAAGATATAAGGTGGCTAAGTGCCACTAGACAGTGTTACCAGACAATACCTTAACAACAAATACCTTACCAGGTTTTCTCAGTGCCAAGGAAACCAGCTTTTGATGACTCTTGAAGAGAAGACATAGGTTTGCTGAAGGATTTTTTTTTCCTTGTAATTTTGATATGACTTCCCATGAAAGCATACTTTTGTAAAAGATTTGGTGTCGATGAAAGTTAGCTATTGTATAGTTTGTACTAGTCCATGACAGGAAAGTAATATACCTTTGAGGTTTTCTAATTGAAACTTTCATAATTTTTCCTGGTTGGTTAGCTTTGAAATGGGATGAAAAATCAACTTAACTTATATTTTTATTGCAAATAGTAATGATGACAATGAATGGAAATAATTTTGTGCAGATTTTAATGCAGAATTAGCTGTGAGTATAATTTTCTGTAGATAAATTAATTCATCTTTAAGAATTGGTATATTTTAAATTAAGCATATAATATTGTACAATGTTTAGATAAGAATGCCTAAAACTATTATTTTAGTTTTGTTTTTTTTGTTGTTGTTTTTTTTTTTTTTCAGCTGGGGACCGAACCCAGGGCCTTGCACTTGCTAGGCAAGCGCTCTACCACTGAGCTAAATCCCCAACCCCTAAAATTATTATTTTAGATCCTCAATATAGCAGATCATAAAAACAGATTTAAAATTGAATGTAGATTTTTTTCATACATTCAGACTATAGTTTCCCCTCCCTGTGGTCCTCCCTGTTAGTCCCCACGTCCTCTCCTACCCAAATCTACACCCTTTCTGTCTCTCAGAAAACATCCAGACATCAAAGGAGTAATAATAAAATAAGTTAAAACAAAAATAAGCAAATAGGAATAAAAGAAAAAGAGTCAAAGAAAAAGTACAAGAAAAGCATGTAGATACAGAGACACATATGTTCTCTCATGCTGGAATCCCTTAAAAATTTAAACACAGAAGCCTTAATATAGATGAAAAAAAGGAAAAGAGAAACAGCAATATATATATATATGTATATATATATATATATATCCTTAATATATATCAAAAGGACCTAACGTTTAAAACAAACAAACATTAACAACATTAGAAGACAAAGAACATTCAAAGATGGCACTGAGTTTGTTTGCTTTTGGCCATATATTGCTGGACATTGTCAAGTGCCTATTAGTTGGAGATACCTTTGGAGTTAGGAATTAGAGAACGTGTCTGATTCTCTGTTCAGCACAAGGACTCCAATTGATAATGACTCATGCTGACCCTATACCCTATACAGGGTGCCTCAGTCCCTTTGAGTTCAATCTGTCTCAGTCTTTGTGAGTTCTTATGTTCATTGGTCCTGCTGTGTTTAGAACAGGTTGTTTCCTTGATACCTTCCATTCCCTCTGGCTCTTAACACTCTTTCTGCCTTATGTTCTGTAGGGTTCTTTGAGCTCTGAGGGGAGGAATTTGATGGATTCATCCCACTTATGGCTGAGTGTTTCAAGGTCTCTCATTCTGCATATTGTCTAGCTATGAGTCTCTGTATTTGTCCCCATCTGCTGCAGGAGGAAGCTTCTCTGATGATGGCTGAGCAGGATACTGATCAATGAGCATAGAGGAATGTCAGGAGTCCTTTTAAAAAAAATTTAGCATTTGTGGCACTCCAGACACCGCCCAGACCTGAAGGGACCCGATCAACAGTTCTCTGCACCCACACAAATCCCGTGGGAGGGAGAGCTAAACCTTTAGAGGGGCAGACACACCTGGGAAGCCAGAAGAGGCTACACTCTGCCCACATTTCTGACTCGGAGGAAAACACCTTATGCCATCTGGGACCCGGTGCACAGAGGCCCCTGGAAAAGGCAGCACAGGCCCTCCTGGTTGCCACCCTCATGGAGAGCTCAAAAGCAACACCCCATGAGCAAACTAGAGCTGCAGAACCACAAGTAAGACCAACTTTTCTCCTCCAAGCGACCTGACTGGTGGTCTCAGGACACACAGAGGCAAAATTCCTCTGGGACTGGACACTTCCGGTTTTTAGCGGGATTCCCAACCTCGATGATCCCTGCCCGCAGCTCACTGGTCCCAAACCCCGTGGGAGAGGGAGCTCACCGCCCAGACAGGTGGGCACTCCTGAGACTGCAGAGCAGGAGAGACCACCAATACTGCCCACCCCTGCCCACATCCCTGGCCCAAGAGGAAACTGTATACGGCCTCTGGGAAGTAGAAGATAGGGGCACTGGAGTTGTAGGTCCCCTGTGCTCCAGACACCTCCGGGACCTGAAGGGACTGCATCAACAGTTCTCTGAACGCAAATACCATGGGAGGGAGAGATAAACCTTCAGAGAGGTAGACACGCCTGGGAAGCCAGAGGAGATTACACTCTGCCCACATTTCTGATTTCAGAGGAAAACACCTAACGCCATCTGGGACCTGGTGCACAGGGGCTCCCGGAAAAGGCAGCACAGGCCCTCCTGGTTGCCGCCCTCACCGAGAGCTCAAAAGCAACACCCCATGAGCAAACTTGAGCCACGGGACCACAGGAACAGCTAAAGCGACCTACCTGCCTGGTGAACTCAGGACGTAGGCCCACAGGAACAGCTAAAGACCAATAGACAGGAAAGACTACACGCCCAAAAACAGAAAACTCTGTTCCCATAACTGGCTGAAAGAAAACAGGAAAACAGGTCTACAGCACTCCTGACACACAGGCCTATAGGACAGTCTAGCCACTGTCAGAAATAGCAGAACAAAGTAACACCAGAGATAATCTGATGCAAGAGGCAAGCACAGGAACCCAGGCAACAGAAACCAAGACTACATGGCATCATCGGAGCCCAATTCTCCCACCAAAGCAAACACTGAATATCCAAACACACCAGAAAAGCAAGATGTAGATTTAAAATCATATTTGATCATGATGCTGGAGGACTTCAAGAAAGACATGAAGAACTCCCTTAGAGAAACGCAGGAAAACATAAATAAACAAGTAGAGGCCTATAGAGAAGAATCATAAAAATCCCTGAAAGAATTCCAGGAAAACACAATCAAACAGGTGAAGGAAGTAAAAATGGAAATAGAAGCAATGAAGAAAGAACACAGGGGAAAAACCCTGGACATAGAAAACCAAAGGAAGAGACAAGGAGCCATAGATCCAAGCATCACCAAAAGACTACAAGAGATAGAAGAGAGACTCTCAGGAACAGAAGATTCCATAGAAATCATCGACACAATGATCAAATATAATGTAAATCAGAAAAAGCTACTAGTCAAAAACTTACAGGAAATCCAGGACTCAATGAGAAGATCAAACCTAAGGATAATAGGTATAGAAGAGAGTGAAGACTCCCAACTCAAAGGACCAGTAAATATCTTCAACAAAATCATAGAAGAAAACTTCCCTAACGTAAAGGAAGAGATGCCCATGAACATACAAGAAGCCTACAAAACTCCAAATAGATTGGACAAGAAAAGAAAATCCTCCCATCACATAATAGTCAAAACACCAAATTCACAAAACAAAGAAAAACTGTTAAAAGCAGTAAGGGAAAAAGGTCAAGTAACATATAAAGGCAGACCTATCAGAATCACACCAGACTTCTCACCAGAGACTATGAAAGCCAGAAGATCCTGGACAGATGTCATTCGACCCTAAGAGAACACAAATGCCAGCCCAGGTTACTGTATCAAGCAAAACTCTCAATTAACATAGATGAAGAAACCAAGATATTCCATGACAAAACCAAATTTACACAATATCTTTCTACAAATCCAGCACTACAAAGGATAATAAATGGTAAAACATAAGGAGGCAAGCCTACACCCTAGAAAAAGCAAGAAACGAGTCATCTTGGCAACAAAACAAAGAGAAGAAAAGCACACAAACATAACCTCACACCCAAATATGAATATAACAGGAAGCAATAATCACTATTCCTTAATATCTCTCAACATCAATGGCCTCAACTCCCCAATAAAAAGACATAGATTAACAAACTGGATACGCAACGAGGACCCTGCGTTCTGCTGCCTACACGAAACACACCTCAGAGGCAAAGACAGACACTACCTCAGAGTGAGAGGCTAGAAAACAAATTTCCAAGGAAATGGTCCGAAGAAGCAAGCTGGAGTAGCTATTCTAATATCGAGTAAAATTGATTTTCAACTAAAAGTCAACAAAAAAGTTAAGGAAGGACACTTCATATTCATCAAAGGAAAAATACACCAAGATGAACTCTCAATCCTAAATATCTATGCTCCAAATACAAGGGCACCTACATACTTAAAAGAAACCTTACTAAAGCTCAAAGCACTCATTATACCTCACACAATAATAGTAGGAGATATGAACAAAATGGACTTAACAGATATTTATAGAACATTCTATCCTAAAACAGAAGGATATACCTCGGCACCTCATGGTACTTTCTCCAAAATTGACCATATAATTGGTCATAAAACAGGCCTCAACACATACAGAAAGATAGAAATAATCCCATGCGTCCTATCAGACCACCACTGCCTAAAGCTGGTCTTCAATAAGAATAAGGGAAGAATGCCCACATATACGTGGAAGTTGAACAATGCTCTACTCAATGATAACCTGGTCAAGGAAGAAATAAAGAAAGAAATTAAAGACTTCTTAGAGTTTAATGAAAATGAAGGTACAACATACCCAAACGTATGGGAAACAATGAAAGCTGTGATAAGAGGAAAACTCATAGCTCTGAGTGCCGGCAGAAAGAAACAGAAGAGAGCATATGTTAGCAGCTTGACAGCACACCTAAAACCTCTAGAACAAAGACGCAAACACACCCAGGAGGAGTAGAAGGCAGGAAATAATCAAACTCAGAGCTGAAATCAACCAAGTAGAAACAAAAAGGACCATACAAAGAATCAACAGAACCAAAAGTTGGTTCTTTGAGAAAATCAACAAGATAGATAAACCCTTAGCCAGACTAACGAGAGGACACAGAGAGTGTGTCCAAATTAACAAAATCAGAAATGAAAAGGGAGACATAACTACAGAATCAGAGGGAATTCAAAAAATCATCAGATCCTATTATACAAAAGCCTATATTCAACAAAAGTTGAAAATCTGCAGGAAATGGACAATTTCCTAGAAAGATGCCATGTACCAAAGTTAAATCAGGAACAGATAAACCATTTAAACAACCCCATAACTCCTAAAGTAATAGAAGCAGTCATTAAAGGTCTCCCAACCAAAAAGAGCCCAGGTCCAGATGGGTTCTGTGCAGAATTCTATCAGACCTTCATAGAAGACCTCATACCATTACTATCCAAACTATTCCACAAAACTGAAACAGACAGAGTGCTACCGAATTCCTTCTATGAAGCCACAATTACTCTTATACCTAAACGGCAGAAAGACCCAACAAAGAAAGAGAATTTCAGACCAATTTCCCTTATGAATATCGATTCAAAAATACTCAATAAAATTCTGGCAAACCAAATCCAAGAGCACATCAAAAGAGTCATCCACCATGATCAAGTAGGCTTCATCCCAGGCATGCAGGTATGGTTTAATATATGGAAAACCGTCAATGTAACCATTATATAAATAAACTGAAAGAACAAAACCACATGATCATTTCATTAGATGCTGAGAAAGTATTTGACAAAATTCAACACCCCTTCATGATAAAAGTCCTGGAAAGAATAGGAATTCATGGCCCATACTTAAACATAGTAAAAGTCATACACAATAAATACACAAACCGGTAGCTAACATTAAACTAAATGGAGAGAAACTTGAAGCAATCCCACTAAAATCAGGGACTAGACAAGGCTGCCCACTCTCTCCCTAGTTATGCAATATAGTTTTGTCTAACTCTTTGAAGAAATGGATTGTTATTTTGATGGGGATTGCATTGAATCTGTAGATCACTTTTGGTAAAATGGACATTTTTTACTATATTAATCCTGCCAATCCATGAGCATGGGAGATCTTTCCACCTTCTGAGGTCATCTTCAATTTCTTTCTTCAGAGGCTTGAAGTTCTTACTGTACAGGTCTTTTACTTGCTGGGTTAAAGTCACACCGAGGTATTTTATATTATTTGGGACTACTATGAAGGGTATCATTTCCCTAATTTCTTTCTCGGCTTGTTTCTCTTTTGTGTAGAGGAAGGCGACTGATTTATTTGAGTTAATTTTATACCCAGCCACTTTGCTGAAGTTGTTTATCAGCTTTAGTATTTCTGTGGTGGAACTTTTGGGATCACTTAAATATACAATTATATCAGCTCCAAATAGTGATATTTTGACTTCTTTTTTTCCAATCTGTATCCCCTTTATCTCCTTTTGTTGTCTGATTGCTCTGGCTAGAACTTTAAGAACTATATTGAACAACAATGCCAACCAATCGGAGCTTCCAGGGACTTAGCCACTGGAACCAGTGGAAGGAAAGCCTTTGGTCCTGCCAAGACTGAACCCCCAGTGAACGTGATTGTTGTGGGGATGGCAGTAATGGTGGGGGAGGATGGGGAGGGCAACACCCATAACCCATATAGAAGGGGAGGTGGAGGGGTTAGGGGGATGTTGGCATGGAAACTAGGAAGGGGAATAACAATTGAAATATAAATAAGAAATACTCAAGTTAATAAAGATGAAAAAAATTAGATAGACACCTTCTGCACAGTCATACACAGTACTGAGTGACACTAAAACAGGCAATATTACAATATTAAAGCCAAAAGCCCCGGCCAGACAGCCAGGTCACTAGGGAGTATTTCTGCCTGTATGCATAGAGTAGTACTGTTAATGCCATCCCCTCCAACACATGGTGAACACACACACACACACACAGACACACACACACAGACACACACACACACACACACACACTCCATTTCTTCACTAGTATAGACTCTTTGACGCCCATGCTGCTTATACCCAGGATATATATATATATATATATATATATATATATATATATATATATATATATATATGTGTATATATATATATGTACTGTCTGAAGTCAAAAGTAAAAATCTCTTTGAAAACAACAAAACTGTTAGAAATAAAATAAAATCACAATCCCAAGAAAAGTTTTCTTTATAGAAAAAAATTAATATATACATTACTAGTGCTATTCTAAACTGTAGCTTTAAAATGTCCTTGCAATTAAGGCATAAACTACTAAATCAATCTGTAAATGCTTCCATCTTTTGCTTGATCCATTTCTTTTCTCTAGATATAATTGCTTAATTTCTCATTTAGGTTTGCAATATATAGTTTTGTTATATTCATACAGAGTTTTGAATAGTTTTCCAAATGGTTGCATAATTTCTGTTTAGTACTTACGGTTAAAATGCACTACATATTATGTTTATTAGCTGAAAAAATAATGGCTAATTATTTGCTAAGTATATAGCAGACCAGAATCAACAAAGAACATATATTTTCATGCTTGAGAGTATTTCATAATATTTGATTACTGATTAGACTTCCTTATTAAATGCACACATATTGTGAGACATGCAATTTTTTCTAACATTGATTTTTAGTCATTGAGAATCATGAAAATAATTTATGACATACTTAAATTTAGCAATTTTAATACAGTTTACCAACTCATTGCATTGGTTATGAATTTTCTATCTCAAAGTAGCAACTTTATGTCACAGCTGGTTTATATTCTTCCCTCATCTGCATAATCTACAAATAACTGCACCCTTCATTTGCTTTGTATTCAAACTTGTAATGCTTTCAAGTTTTTTGTTTGTGCAATTTATGTCCAATTGCCTCTTAAGAAACCCATCATTGCTACAGCCACAGTTGTGGGTAGGTGACTGAGCTACAATGCTCATTCTACTATTTTCTTAAAGAATTTACCACCATTTGTAAATAAACAGTTTAAGAACAGCATTCTATGTCCTGAATGACAAATTAGAACAAAGAGAAAGTTTATTGCTCAGGATTCTTTCTTTTACAAACTCATTCAGGAACCAGTCTCTGCTTCATTTTTGTTTTGTCCTTTTTTCCCAGTTCTGTGGATCAAACCCAGAGTCTATTCAATGTTAGACAGGAGCTTAATCAAGTGATGTCTGGCATCAGTCAACAAATAGCTATTTTAATATTTAAAATAAAGTTTTTACCTTTAAAATCATTTCCCCAATTTTATTTTTAATTTTACTTTATTTTTATTTTTATTTTATTTGTGTGTTTGGAGAGGTATGCATGTGGTCTTTCAAGAGATGATGTCTACTTCCATTGTACATTCTTGGAATCAAACTCAGGTATAGAGGTTATGATTCACTGATCCATCTACTGGCTCAATTTCCACAATATCTTGTTGTAAATCTATTTTCTTAAATTGAGTTATTCAGTTGTCTATGAAATGTCTTCTTTTCATCTCAGAGATTATTCACAAAATATAGAAAATGTATGTCCATTCAAGCGACATATATTTATTTTGAGTAATGTGGAATTCTAGGTAGCTATACAAATGTTAGCATGATTGGAGGTCATTGGTGATGAAAAATTTTCTCCATTATCGTCTTTTAGATAATTTCCCTGGAAGATACAATTTTAAGAAGGGGAAGCAATATCATAACATCTAAATTTAAAACAAGAGAGGAGGGTGGCAGTATCAGATATTTTAGATGGCTCACTAAGGAAATGTTACTTCTTTCTTGTTAATAGAACAGAATTTGGGTTATATTTCAGGCTCTGGGTAGATATATAACATTTAAACACTGCCCCATATATTATATACTTTTGTCCTTTTCCTTAAAAGTTAATCCTACTGATTTTGACAATCTCCTGGTCATGGGACTACCCTTCAAAAATATGATTGACACTAAGAAATGTGAAAGGATTAGAAAAGTAATTATCCCCTTAGAGGGATGATGTGCTTCCATAGCCAATGCCCTTCCCTTTGTGCAGTTTCTCACAGTTTGTCACTGTTAAGCAGACCAACATTTGAGTTGTAGTACAAAAGGGTAACTTCCTCCCTCTCTTTATTGTCCTTTCTTAGATAATGGCCAAAATTCTATGTCTGCTTTTTCTGAAACTTTGAGAACTCTTGTGCAAGTTCTGAAAACACTGGCTTCTCCATACAGCTACATGTGTACCCCTATTTCTCATTTCCTGCATTCTTGAACCCTGTGAAGATCCTCTTATGGTTTTCTGTAATTCTTTTTAAAAAGTTTTATTGCTATAATAAAATAACGAAAAAAATAACTTGGAGAGAAGGGGCTTATTTCTATTTCAGTTGCATACCATAGTCCATTGCTCAAAGGAAATCAGGGTAGGAACTCAGAGCAGGAATTTGGAGGTAAGAGCTGATTCAGAAGTCATGGAAGAACTCTGCTTATTGGCTTGCTCTTTGTGTATTACTCAATTTACTTTCTTTATCCAGGACTTTCAGACCAGGGATGGCACCACAGCGAGCTGGAACCTACCAGATGAGCCACCAATCATTTAGAAATAATTAAATATCAGCAAAAGAAAGATAAGTGGCAAATTGTAAATATTTAGTTTAATTCTATTGTGGTTTGAAAGCATACTTCACGTTATTTGTATTCATTTCAGTTTGTTGAAGTATATATTATGGTGCTGACTGTGGTCTAACTTTATAAAATCCTCAAAAATGATAATTATTTTAACATACACACATGTGTGTGCATGCGTGCATGTGTGTGTGTGTGTGTGTGTGTGTGTGTGTGTGTGTGTACAAACATAGCGCCTGCATGTTTCTAGATATATCACATATATAAAGTCCCTGAGGTAGGCAGAAGAGAAAATTGTATCTCGCGAAACAGATGGTTGTTAGCTATTATTAGCTGCCTTGTGTTAAGAACATGTGCTGGGAATGTAACTCAAGTCCTCTTCCAGAGCAACAAATGCTCTTAACATCTGAGCTATCATGCTCACAGACTTACTATTTTTACATACTTAGAATTATTTGTTTGTTTGTTGTTTTCCTCCTCCTCCTCCTCCTCCTCCTCTTCCTCCTCCTCCTCCTCCTCCTCCTCCTCCTCCTCCTCCTCCTCCTCCTCCTCCTCCTCCTTCTTCTTCTTCTTCTTCTTCTTCTTCTTCTTCTTCTTCTTCTGGTTTCTCTTGCAGTCCTGGGTGACCTGGAATTTGTTCTGTCAATCAGGCTGGTCTCTAACTCAGAGATCTGCCTATTTCTACTTCCAGATGACTTCATAGGATTAAAACTGTACACCATTATACCCAGTTTTATTCCAATTTTTGAAGATGCACAGTAGCATTGATATCTAGGGGAATAGTAAATTAATTTTCTGTAATGACCCTAAGAGAAGGGACAACTACAAAGAGCTTAGGAAGGGAAGATGGTGTCCTTGTTCACTCTTGAATCTTCTAGGAAAGCTGGTAGATTGTAGATGTCTTTTTGTATCATCTCAACCTAGGACCCTAATGGAAGATCTAGGGGAAGGACTGAAGGAACAGAAAGGGATTGCAACCCCATACAAAGAACAGTATCCACTAACCAGACCACACAGAGCTCCCAGAGACTAAACTAAAGACCATTGAGGGATCTATGGCTCCAGCTACATGTGTAGCAGAGGTTGACTTCATTTGGCATTAATGGGAGGGCAGGCCTTGGGTCCTGTGGAGGCTTGATTGCTTCAGTGTAGGGAGATGCTAGAGCAGTGAGGAAGGAGTGGGTAAGTGGGTGGAGAAGCACACTCAAACAGATAAAGGTGAGGGGTTGATTGGATGGAGAGTTTGTGTGTGTGTGAAACTGGAAGGTATATTTCATTTGAAATGTAAATGAATGCAATGATAAATTAAAAAGAATACTTTTAACTAAAAATTAATGAAAAAATAAATATACAAAAACACATGGAAACAGGTAGAAGCCTTTAAAGAGGAAACAAATATATCCCTTAAAAATACAGGAAAATGCAATTAAGCATGTGATAGAAATTAACAAATGGTCCAAGAACTAAAAATGGAAATAGAACCAATATAGAAACAGAAAGGGAGGCAACCCTGGAGATGGACAACTTAGAAAAGAGATAAGGAGCTACAAATACAAACATCAACAACAGAATACAAGAGATTGGAGAGAGAATCTTGGGCATAGAAGATACCACAGAAAATATTGACACATCAGTCAAAGAAAATACAAAGTATAAAAATCTCCCAACCCAACATATCCAGGAAGTTCAGGACAAAATGAAAAAATCAAACCAAAGAATACTAGGAATAGAAGAGGGTAAAGAATCCCAGGTCAAAGGGCCAGAAAACATCTTTAAAAAAACCAAAGAAAAGTTATCTAACCTAAAGGAAGAGGTGACCATATACATAAAAGAAACCTATGGAATACCAAATAAATTGGACCAGAACTGAAAACTCTCCCTTTAAATATTAAATAAAACACTGAATGCAGAGAGAAAAGAAAGAATATTAAAAGCTGTAAAGGAAAAAGTTCAAGTAATATAAGAAGGTAGACCTATCAGAATTACACCAGACTTCTCCACAGATACTCTAAAAACCAGAAGACCCTGGACAGATGTCATCCAGACCCTAAGAGAACACAAATGCAAGTCCAAGTTACTATACCTAGCAAATTCTCAAGCAAAAATCAAATAGATGAAATAAGAAAGATATTCCAAAAGAAAACCAAATTTTATAAGGACAGCATAAATTTTGCAGGCAAGTGGATGGAACTAGAAAATGTCATCCTCAGTGAGGTAATTCAGAACCAAAAGGACATACATGATATTTACTCACTGATAAGTGGATATTACACGAAAAATACAGGATATCCAAGATACAAACTTCAGGATATTTGAAGTGTAACAAACAGAAAGACCCAAATGAGGATGCTTTAATCCCACTTTGAAGAGGGAAGAAAATAATCATGGTAGGTAGAGGAAGGGAGGGATCTGGGTGGATGAGGGGAGGCACAGGTGAAAAAGGGAACAGGATCAGGTATGGAGAATAGCAGGAGAGAAGCTGAGGGGGCCAGCAGAATAAATGGAAATAAGAAGCCTTGTTAGTTGGGATGTGGGGAGAACCTCTAGAAAGTACCAGAGACCCAGGATGCTAGAAATTCTCAAGACTCTATGGGGTCCTTAGCTAAAATACCCAACACTGGGGAGAGGGGAGTTAATGAGACCACCTCCAGTAGAAAGAGCCTCAAGTAGAGGGAGGGTGTTACCAACCAACGTCAAAATTTCTGATGCAGAATTTTTCCTATCTAAAAGAAGCGCAGAGACAAAATTGGAGAAGAGACTGAAGGAAAGTCTGTCCAGTGACCAGCCCTTCTTGGGATCCATCTCATGGAGGGTAGGAGGCAGCACATGGCCTGGCACTATTACTGATGCTATGATATGCTTACAGATGGGAGCCTGGCATGTCTGCCCTCTGAGAGGCCCTACCAGCATCTGACCAAGTCAGATGCAGATACTTACAGTCAACCATTGGACTGAAGTGTGGGACACCTATGTTTGAATTTAGAGAGGGAGTGAAGAAGCTGAAGGGAAGAGTCAGCCCATAAGAAGACCAGCAGTCTCAACTAACCCAGATGCCAGGGAACTTCCGGAGACTGAGCCACCAACCAGGAGCATACATGTATCAAATTGAGGCCCCTGGTGCATGTATAGCAGAGATCTGCCTGGTCTTGCCTCAGTGGGAGAAGATGCACTTAATTTTAAAGAGATTTGAGGCCCCAGGGAAAGGGGAGGGCTGGTGGGGTGGGAGTACTCTCTAGAAGGCAAGGGGTAGGAGCAATGGGATGAAGAACTGTGGCAGGAGGTATGGGAGGCAAGAACTCGAATATAAGTAAGTAAAATATTTAAAAAATTAAAAAGTCAAAGAAAAGAAACCCAAATAAAAAAAAGCCAAGGCATTTAAATTATTAGTTTCAGAGAAAAGACTCAGTTATAAGAATGGTTCTTGCTTTTGTGTTTAGATTAAGGTCCAGGTCAAAAGTGCGGATGAGTGGTTTTATGTTTCCCTTGAACTCTGTGCTCAAGAAGATAATTTATTATCCAGTGTGTGTGTGTGTGTGTGTGTGTGTGTGTGTGTGTGTGTGTGTGTGTGTGTGTGTGTGTGTGTGTGTAGTCCATCCCTTGTGTGCAATGCTGTGTACTATAAATAAACAAGAAGAATTTGAGAGGAGTTGGAGTTTGACGAGACAAAATTTAAAAATTCAAACCATGTGGTAGAAAAGAAGGTATCAAAGCTAAGCAGCAGTTCTGAGAAAAAAGAATCCATTGTCCCAGAATGGCTTTCCATCATTTCTTAACAGCAGGCTCAGGCATTCAACTTGGTGTCCTATTCCCCTGGGATGTGCTATTGCATGTGCTATTGTTAAACTTCTGACTAAGTGAAATGGTGCTCCATACTTTAATTCTCTGCTCCAACCAGGGTTTGACTCTATAGGATAAATTTTCGCATAGAGGTACCCAATGGTACCAGCACATGAAATCTAAAGAGCATTAGAATTCTTTAGGCAGTGACTTCTGTAAGATCAGTGGTGGGTCTCTGTTAACTAACTTTGCTTTTAGCAGGGAGGCGTGTAAGTAGTTGTCATCACATTTTCAGTGTACAAGTACTGAGTCCTGGCAGAGATCTGCAAGAAGAGTAAAATAAAGGAAGGCAGGTAAGAAAATAAGAATGTAGATGGGTGAGCAGATTCTGGTAAGTAGAGAAAAATCTGGACTCCATGTCTTGATGTACCAAGGAGGTGAAGCAGCCATGCAGACATCCCTATGTTCATTAGCACTGTTGTAGCTACCTTCCTATGCATGTGGCTCTCTTGCTTGTCCACATGACTGTTACTATCTTTGACAGATGTAGTTGCCTACTCACTTGGCTTGGTAGGCAACTCTGTGTGTGCATTTGTTCAATATTTTTCATGGCACAAGTCTTTGGGGGAATGTGTATATCACCTATTTTCATCTTTGGATCATTGTGTGTCTGTATATGGGCCCTTCCAGTGGGTCTCCAAAGGTCTTAACTACACAATTGGTACATGTTGGGTAGAGTACATACTTTTATTCTCTCCATTAGGTGAGGCAGAAAGGGCAGATACACCTTTGGCCTCTGTTTAAGTGGTTATATGTAATCCACAAAAGAGGAAGAAGGAAGAAGGCAGAGTTTCTATCTGATTCCTCAAATCTATCATAAAATCTTTGGTAGTTGCCTGCCTGTCATTTTCTTGTGATCCAGAAAAAGAGAAAGGGGGAGGAGAAAGGAAAAATCATAGTGGTATGATGTTTTTTTGTTAAATAAGAAAAAGAAGCTTATAAAATTTCATGCTACTTTGAATTCATGTCCTTAAGAGATTACAGTCAGGATTATACTTTGCATTCATTATTGTTGTCATAGAAAAGGTTGACAGAAAAAATGAATCTTTGAGTAAATAAGGAATGATTAGAGTTAATGTAGTTGATTTCAACAAGAAATAGTGGCAAGGAAAGTGAGATTGTGATGTTACCAATTAACATTTAAAAATGCTTTACTAACAAGATAACGTATTAAGTCAATGAAATACCAGAGAAATACATAAAATAACATGATATCCCTTTTCTCTTACTTTTGCATATTACTGCCTAAACCAGTATGAACATTAATATCTAATTTTCTGATCCATTATATGAATATTAAGATAAATATCAATATAGCTGCATATTGTTAACATTTTAATATGTAGTTTTTATTCAGTTTTTAAACATATAGGTCTATGAATAAAATTTACAGGTCTGTTAAAAAATTCTCCATACCTAACATGGAAACATATTCAATATATAATTATGTAATAAACATAATAATCCATAGTAGAAATGTGCTGTGCTTTTTTGATTTGTTTGCATGTGTTTTGTTTTGCTCTTTATAGGTTTTTGAGTACAGTGCATCTATCTTCAAACCTCACCATGATATGATGGTATTTTCAGTTCCAATGAATTAGATTTCCTCATATACTACTGTATGTATACATTTTTCGCTCATGTGTTACATTCCAACTGCAGCATACCTTCTCTTGCTTACCAGTTCCCTCCTCCACCTCTGATCTCCCCCAGATATGTTTCACTTCAGAAACAAACAGGCTTCCCAGGGATATCAACTGAACACACCTGGGCTAGAGCCTCCCCTTCTCCAATCCTTCCAGTCTACCCTTAACTCCACCCCACCCCACCCCACATACATTGGCTTTACCTTATTCCATATCACTCTCCCCTGTCTATCTCCTCCAGTTCCAATGACCTCTGTTTCATGAGTTCTTTATTTATTTTGGCTATTAGATATCTATCAAAAGTGGAGATAATGAAAGTCTTTTCAGATTCACCAGACTTCTGTTTTTGTTTTTTGTTTTGTTTTGTTTGGTTTTGTTTTTTTTTCCTACTGATTATTCCCTTGCCTTACAGAGTTTCCAGATTCATGAGATCCCATTTATTTATTCTCCATCATAGTGCTTTTGCTATTAATATTCTATTAACAAATTTGTCTCTTGTGCCAATGTTTTAAAGGTTAATCCCTATATTCTTTTCCATTAGGTTCAGTGTGTCTGCTTTTATGTTGAGGCCTTTGATCTACTTGGAGTTGAATTTTGTGCAGGTTGATAAATATGGGTCTATTTGCAGTTTTCTACATGGAGACATTCAGCTAAACCAGCATCATTTGCTGGAAATGCGTTCCTTTTTTCCAGCGTGTATTTCTGTCTTCTTTATCAAAAGTCAGGTGTCCATAGGTATGCAGATTTACCTGGGGGTCTTTATTTCAATTTCATTGATCATTATGCCTGTTTTTATGATATACCATACAGTTTTTATTACAACAGGACTATAATGCAACTTAAAATCAGGGATGATGATATCTCCAGAAGCTCTTTTATTGTTCAGTATTGTTTTACCTATTCTGGGATTTGGGGTTTTCCATATGATATTGAATGTTGTCCTTTCAAATTTGTAAAAAAGTGTGATGGAATTTTGATGAGGTTTGCATTGAATCTGTAGATTGTTTTAGACCAAGAAACCAAAAATTCAATTGCCATATAAACAAACTGGAAAAAACAAATACATGATCATCTCACTGGATGCCAAAAAAGCCTCAGATAAAATCCAACAGCAATTTCATGAAAAATGTCTTAGAGAGTTTTGGAATAAAGGGGAAATTTTATTCTGTTAATTCTATCAATCCAAGAACCTAGGAGATCTTTCCATCTTCTGATATCTTCTTCAATTTTTAATTTCAAAGACTTCAAGTATTTTGTCATACAGGTTTTTCTCTTGCTTCATTAGAATTACCCAAGATATTTTATATTCTTTGTGGCTTATTGGGAAGTGTGTTGATTCCCTGATTTCCTCAGTCAATTTGTCATTTGTAGTAAAGGAAGGCTACTGATTGCTTCTCTCTTTCTCTCTCTCTCTCTCTCTCTCTCTCTCTTCTCTCTCTCTCTCTCTCTCTTTTTTCTACACTTTTTTTACCCCTTCCCTGCCTCTTCACCTGACATTCTGCTACACAGTGGGATTAGGTCTTGGCAGGACCATGGGCTTTTCCTCCCATTGGTGCCCAACAAGGCCATCCTCTGCTACAAATGAAGCTGGAGGCATGAGTCTGTCCATGGTAGTCTTTGAATAGTGGTTTAGTGCCTAGGAGTTCTGATTGGTTGGTATTATTCTTTTTATGGGGTTGCAAGCCCCTTCAGCTCCTTTAATTTTTTCTCTAACTCCTCCAACAGGAACTCCATTCAAAGCTCAATGGTTTGCTAATAGCATTCACCTCTGTATTTAACATGCTATGGCTAAGCCTCTTAGGAGACATCTATATCAGGCTTCTGTCTGTTGTAAAAATGTAATAAATAAAAAAGTATGTTGTTGTCTTTTACCCCGCTAGGTCCGGCACCTCAGTGCCCCAAGATATCTGCTAGATATCTTGGCAGAAACACATCCCAACTCCTCGGTGGCCCAGTGTCTCTTGCTGCCACACACTTTCCTACAATCAAACCGTCACATAAAAGAACACACAACACAACACAGTAACCTTTGACTCAATTGGTAAGATAATTGCCAACTTAAACATACAAAGCCTGGTACCATCCATCCCTTGAGATGTAAATATACAGAGCAGAATCTTAACATCACGTGCCATGGCTTCTCACCCTCTCTCTGTCTCCCCTCTGTTCTAGTCTCCTCCTCGTCCTTCAAACTTCTCTCCAGCCCATCCTTCCTTCTCCTCCAATGACAGGCCTCCTTCTATCCTGTACCTGCCCCTCACCTGTACTTTACAAATTCAATGGGGAGGTGGTTCTGGTGAAGTCAACTGAGTTCTGAGTAGTGACTAGGCAGCTGCCCTTGGGGCAGTGGAATTAGCATCAAAATACAGATAACTTCAGGGCAAACCACAACACCTGACAGCATGTACTTCTTGGCTTCATCAATATTATCAAGTGGAGCAGGCTCTGAATGGCCATTCCTTCAGTCTCTGCTCTAAACTTTGCCTCCCTATCACCTACTATGGATATTTTTGTTCTCTTTTTAAAGAAGCACTGAGGCATCCGCACTTTGGTCATCCTGCTTCTTGAGCTTCATATGGTCTGTGGATTTTATCTTGGGTAATTAGAGCTTTTGCGCTAATATCCACTTATCAGTGAGTACATACCATGTGTGTTTTTCTGTGATTGGGTTACCTCACTCAGGATGATATTTTCTGGTTCCATCCATTTGCCCATAAATTTCACGAAGTCATTTTTTTGATAGTTGAGTAGTACTCTGTTGTTTAGATGTACCACATATTCTGTATCCATTCCTCTGTTGAAGGACATCCGGGTACTTTCTAGATTTTGGATATTACAATAAGGCTGCTATGAACATAGTGTACCATGTGTCTTTGTTGTATGTTGGAGCATCATTTGGGTATATGCCCAGGAGGGGAATAACTGAGTCCTCAGGTAGTACAAATCCCAATTTTCTGAGGAAATTCCAGACTTATTTCCAGAGTGGTTGTACCAGCTTGCAATCATACCAGCAATGGATGAGTGTTCCTTTTTCTTAAATCCTCAACACCATCTGTTGTCAACTGAATTTTGATCTTAATCATTCTAACTAGTATGAGGTGGAATCTCAGGGTTGTTTTGATTTCCAATTCCCTAATGGCTAAGGATGTTGAACATTTCTTTAGATTGTTCTCAGACATTCAGTATTCCTCAGCTGTGAATTCTTTGTTTAACTTTGTAACCCATTTTTCAATAGGGTTATTTGGCTCTTTGCAGTCTAACTTCTTGAATTCTATGTATATTTTGGATATTAGTCCTCTATCAGATGTAGGATTGGTAAAGATCTTTTCCCAATTGGTTGGTTGCCATTTTGTCCTAATGACAGTGTCCTTTGCTTTACAGAAGTATTGCAATCTTTTGAGGTCACATTTGTTGATTCTTGATTTTAGAGAATAAGCCTTTAGTGTATTGTTCAGGAAAATTTCCCCATTGCCCATGTGTTTGAGGCTCTTCCCCACATTTTCTTCTATTAGTTTGAGTGTATCTGGTTTGATGTGAAGGTCCTTGATCCATCTGGACTTAAGCTTTATATAGGACAATAAAAATGGGTCGATTTGCATTCTTCTGCATGCTGATCTCCAGTTGAATCAGTACCATTTGTTGAAAATGCTATCTTTTTTTCCACTGGATGGTTTTAGACCCTTTGTTAAAGATCAAGTGACCATAGGTGTGTGGGTTCATTTCTGAGTCTTCAATTCTATTCCACTTATCTACCTGCCTGTCTCTGTACCCATACCATACAGTTTTTATCACTATTGCTCTATGATACTGCTTGAGTTCAGGGATGGTGATTTCCCCAGAAGTTCTCTTACTATTGAGTATAGTTTTCAATATCCTGGGTTCTTTGTTATTCTAAATGAATTTGTAAATTGCTCTTTCTAACTCTATGAAGAATTGAGTTAGAATTTTGATGGGGATTTCATTCATTCTGTAGATTGCTTTTGGCAAAATGGTCATTTTTACTATATTGATCCTGCCAACCTATGATTATGGCAGGTGTTTCTATCTTCTGAGGTCTTCTTCAATTTCTTTCTTCAGAGACTTGAAGTTCTACTCAAACAGCTCTTTCACTTACTTGGTTATAGTCACACTGAGGTATTTTATTTTATTTGTGACTATTGTGAATGATGTCATTTCCCTAATTTCTTTCTCAGCCTGTTTATCCTTTGAGTAGAGGAGGGCAACTTATTCCCTTGAGTTAGCTTTTTATCCAGCCACTTTGTTGAAGTTGTTTCTCAGGGTTTGGAAGTTCTCTTTATGGAACTTTTGGGCTCACATAAGTATACTATCAAATCATCTGCAAATAGTGATATTTTGACTTCTTTTTTGCCTGTTTATATCAACAAAATTGGAAAACCTGGATGAAATGGACAATTATTCAGACAAATACCAGGTACCAAAGTTAAATCAGAACAGATAAACCATCTAAACAGCCCCACAACTCTAAAGAATTAGAAGCTGTAATTAAAAAAGTCTCCCAACCAAAGTTTGTTTAGTGCAGAAATATATCAGACCTTCATAGAAGAATTAAAAAGAAGTAGTGTCCATTCTATTCCACAGAACAGAAATAGAGGGAACACTAGCCAATTCCTTTATGAAGGCAAAATTACACTTATACCTAAATCACACTAAGATTCAACAAAGAAAGAGATCTTCAGACCAAGTTCCCTTATGACTATAGATCTTAAAATACTCAATAAAATTCTTGCACACCTAATCTAAGAACACATCAAAATAATGACTCATTATGATCAAGTAAGCTTCATTGCAGGAATGCAGGGATGGTTCAATATACAGAAATCCATCAGTGTAATCCACTATAAAAAAAAAAAACCTAAAGAAAAAAGAAAAAAAACACATGATGATCTCATTAGATGCTGAGAAATCATTTGACAAAATTCACTACCCCTTTAAGATGAAAGCCTTGGAAAGATCAGAAATTGAAGGCCCATACCTAAACATATTAAAAGCAATACACAGCAAACCAGTAGCCATCATCAAACTAAATGGAGAGAAACTTGAAGCAATTCCATTAACATTAGGGACTAGACAAGGCTGCCCACTCTCTCCCTATTTTTTCAGTATAGTTCTTGAAGTTCTCACAAGAACCATCACACAACAAAAGGAAGTTAAATGGCGACAAATTATAAACTAACTCAAAAAAAGAAATAAAAAAAACCCAAAACCCACATGATCATTTCATTAGATGCTGAGAAAGTATTTGACAAAATTCAACAACCCTGCATGATAAAAGTACTGGGAATATCACAAATTCAAGGCCCATACCTAAACATAGTTAAAGCAACATATAGTCAACATTAAGCTAAATGGTTAGAAACTTGAAGAAATCCCACTAAAATCATGGATTTGTCAAGGCTAACCACTCTCTCACTAATAATTCAGTGTAGTACTCGACATCCTAGGCCGAACAATCAGACAACAAAAGGAGGTCAAAGGGACACAAAGAGAAAAGGAAGAAGTCAAAATATCACTATTGCAGATGATATAATAGTATACTTAAGTGACCCAAAAAGTTCCACCAGAGAAAAACTAAGCCTGATAACTTCCACAAAGTGGCTGGCTAAAAAATTAGCTCAAACAAATAAGTAACCTTCCTCTACCAAAGGATAAACAGACTGAGAAAGAAATTAAGGAAATGCCATCATTACAATAGTCACAATTAACATAAATTCCCTTGTGTGACTCTAACCAAGCAAGTGAAAGTTCTGTATGGCAAGAACTTCAAGCCTCTGAAGTAAGAAATGGAAGATCTGAGAAGATGGAAAGACCTCCCATGCTCATGGATTGACAAGATTAATAAAGTAAAAAATGGCCATTTTTGCCAAAATCAATCTACAGATTCAATGTAATCCCTATCAAAATTCAAACTCAATGCTTCATAGAGTTAGGAAGAGAAATTTGCAAATTCATTTGGAATAACAAAAACATAGGGTAGGGAAAACTATCCTCAGCAATAAAAGAACTTCTGGGGGAATCACCACCCCTGACCTCAAGCAGTATTACAGAGTAATAGTGATAAAAACTGTATGGTATTGGTACAGGGACAGGCAGGTGGATCAGTGGAATAGAATTGAAGACTCAGAAATGAACCCATATACCTATGGTCACTTGATCTTTGAAAAAGTGTCTAAAATCATCCAGTGGAAAAAGATAGCATTTTCAGCAATTGGTACTAGTTCAACTGGAGGTCAGCATGTAGAAACATGTTAATTGATCCATTCTTATTGCCCTGTGTAGAAGAGTTGTGGTCATATGAGCACTGGGGAAAATTTCCTGAACAAAACACCAATGGTTGTCGCTTCTGTCCCTGTCCCGCAGAAAGGAGCGACACCACGATGTTCTTCTCAAACTGGTTTATTCAGGAACCTTACAACATGCAAACAGGAATCTTTCTTTTCTTTTTCTTCTCTCTCTCCCAGCCCCTGAGCACACTCCCTTATATCCTCCCTCAACTCCGTCTCTTCAGTCCAGACTGTGTAATCTCAGTTCATAGGTCCATGTCACATGGCCTGATCTTGCGTCATGGTGCACCTGCGCAGCTCTCACAATGGATGTGGATAGTTTCAGGTGTGTGAGGAAGTCAGTTGCTAGTCTTGAGACTTAGCTGCAGTCCTGGCACCATCTTGGGACTGCCGCCACACCTGCTTCCCACATCTCCCCCTTCTTTATGTTTTTGGCAGAGAGAATGCCTGTCTTTGGTTGACCCCTGCAGCAATGCCCCTTACCTGTCATCGGGAGACAATCAACTTAGGTTTGATCCCTGTCTTAGGTTGGTGACACGCCCAGGGAGTCTTACCCATCATTGACTACTTCTCTAGCATGCCAAGCCACACTTGAGGAGACTGTCCCATCTCCACTGCTGCAAATGCCTGTATCATTAAGGCTTGAGTTCTGTGCTGACAAAACTGTGTACGGCACATGCACCAATAGGCCAGGACGCTAATAAGAATCAGGCATAGGGCAAGTCTAGCAGGTCCAGCCCATTCTTTCAGCCGTGAGGCAGCGGCGGCGATTCAATCGGCCAGTCCTCCAGCTAAGGATATGTCCACTCGGGTGGAGTTGATATGGACGATGGATTGTCTCAATTCCTGAACTAGTCCATCAAAATGTTGAGACCAATTTCCTGTAGGATACTGAGATATATTACAGGATAACTGAGCAGCACGACTGACATTCACAAATGGTATGGAGGTGACACACAGTCCTGAGTATTTCCACTCACAACCCAATTGCATTAACTCCATCATAATATCCGCTTGTTCCTGGAGCAAATCAACCCTTTGATACAGCAGCAAAATTCCCGCTTTCAACTGACTATTAATATTACCCTGAACATCCAAAGCTTCTGCAACACCTGTGGATAAATTACTTACAGTTGCCACAGTCTGTACTATGAAGGTAATGGATATGGCCGCAGCAATGGCTGCGGCGGCAGAAACTGCTATAGCAGTAACAATGGCTGCAGTAATGCCAAAAACTCTCCAGATTTCCAGGTGTAAGCTACGTCCCTCTGCCCCACCTGGAGCGTACGGAGGCAGATGAGGTGGCCCCGGAGCCAATGGTTCTACCTTTAGTTTCACTTTCTCTAAGCTGTCAGTGATGCTTTCCAGATCATCTTCCGACATTTCCCCCTCGCTAGAATATCCTTCGGTGTCTAATTTTTGAGAACATTCCTCCCTAACCTGATTTAGTGCCTCATGTCCCTTTTGGAGCTCCGCGCCACTCCTTTCCTCATCCCCTATGCAATTTTTCACTAATTTCCACACTGGCAGCACTCCTTTTGGTAATACCCCTGCTCCTTGGCAACCTCAAATCTTTCCCTAATTTCTTCCAACTGGGCATTGTAAGATGTCCTGTCACCGGAAACCACGGAGCAACCTGGTCCACTGCTCTTAAAAAATTCTCTACTATTTCTTTCTTTAGCCTGATTCCTTTCACTTTTAACAAATCCTTGAGGGCTTGGTGAACTGTCTGAACTGATGTCGAGTTCCCCAATGTGCTTGGTGCAACTTGTCCCAAAACCGGGACCTTATAGTCTCAATCCAAGAGCTTTTCGACTTGTCCCAAAATCGGGACCTTATAGTCTCAATCCGAGAGCTTTTCTCGTCCCACTTACCTGGGAACTTACCAGCTAGCCGCCCTGACTGTGATGAGTTCTGAACCAAGGAGGAGGTTCCCCGTAAGGGCCACCACTTGTCGCTTCTGTCTCTGTCCTGCAGAAAGGAGCAACAACACAGTGTTCTCAAAGTGGTTTATTTAGGAACCTTACAACACGTGAGCAGGAATCTTTCTTTTCTTTTTCTTCTCTCTCTCCCAGCCCCCGAGCACACTCCCTTATATCCTCCCTCAACTCCACCTCCTCAGTCCAGACTGCATAATCTCAGTTCATAGGTCCACATCACAGGGCCTGATCTTGTGTCATGGTGCACCTGCGCAGCTCTCACAATGGACGTGGCTAGATTCAGGTGTGTGAGGAAGTCAGGTGCTAGTCATGAGACTTAGCTGCAGTCCTGGGCGCCACCTTGGGACTGCCCCCACACTCGCTCCCCACAAATGGTGTATGCTCTAAGATCAAGAATGGACAAATGGGACTTCGTAAAACTGCAAAGCTCCTGTAAGGCAAAGGACACTGTCATTAGGACAAAATGGCAAGCAACAGATTAGAAAAAGATGTTTACCAATCCTATATACTAATAGAGGATTAATATCCAAAATATACAAAGACCTCAAGAAATTCAACTCCAGAGAGCCATATAACCTTATTAAAAATGAGGTACAGAGCTATACAAAGAATTCTCAGCTGAGGAATATTGAATGGCTGACAAGTACCTAAAGAAGTGTTCAACACCTTTAGTCATCAGGGAAATGGAAATCAAAACAACCCTGAGATTCCACCTCACACCAGTCAGGATGGCTAAGATCAAAAACTCAGGTGAAAATAGATGGAGTTGAAGATGTGGAGAAAGAGGAACACTCCTTCATTGTTGGTGTGTTTGCAAACTGGTACAACCACTCTGGAAATCACTCTGGAGGTTCTTCAGAAAATTGGACATTGCACTACCTGAGGACCCAGCTATTCTCTCCTGGGCATATACTGAAATGATGCTCTAACATGCAACAATGACACATGCTCCACTATGTTTGTAGCAGCCTTATTTATAATAGCCAGAAGCTGGAAAGAGCCCAGATGTCCTTCTACAGAGTGATAGGTACAGAAAATGTGGTACATCTACATAATGGAATACTGCACAGGTATCATAAACACTGACTTCACGAAGTTCATAGGCAAATGGATTGAACTGAAAATATCACCCTGAGTGAGTAACCCAATCACAGAAAATCACACATGTGTGCACTCACTGATAAGTGATTATTAGCCCAAAAGCTTAATTCTCCCAAGATACAACACACAGACCACATGAAGCCCAAGAAGGATGATGACCAAAGTGCAGATGCTTCAGTCCTTCTTCAAAATGGGAACAAAAATATAGGAGGGTTGGAGTTAGGGTTTGGAGCAGTGACGGAAGGAACAGCCACACAGAGCCTGCCCCACATGTGATTATATATATATATATATATATATATATATATATATATATATATATATATATCTCCACTAAGACTAGATAGGCATGCTGAGAGGAGCCAGATATAGATGTCTCCTGAGTGGCACAGCAAGAGCTTGTCGCATACAGATTAAAATGCTAGCAGTAAACCATTGAACTGAGAACCGGATCCCCCTTGGAGGAATTAGAGAATGGTTTAAAGAGCTGAAGGTTCCTATAAGAACAACAATGCCTACCAAGCAGAACTCCCATGGACTAGCCCACTACCCAAAGACTACACATGGACTGACCCATTTGACTCCAATTGCATATGTAGCAGAGAATGGCCTTGCTGGGGCACCAGTGGAAGGGGAATCCCTTGGTCCTGCCACAGTTGGACCCCCAGTGCAGGGGAATGTTGGGGAGAAGGGGGTGAATGTGGGTGGGGACACCCATATGGGGGAGAGGAAGGGGATATGGACAGGAAACTGGGAAAGGGAATAACATTTGAAATGTAAATAAAGAAATATATCTAATAAAAATTAAAAAAAGAAGATACGGAGACAAATTTTGGATCAGAGACTGAAGAGAACACTGTCCAGAGACTTCCCCTACATGGGATTCCAGCCCATATACACACAGCTACCAAACCAAGACAATATTGATGAAGCCAAGAAGTGCATGCTGTCTGGAACCTGATATAACTTTTTCCTCAGAGGCTCTGCCATAATATGAAATATATAGAGGCTGATGCTTGCAGCCAACCATTGAACTGAGAATGGGGTTCCCATTAGAAGAGTTAGAGAAAGCGATGAAGGAGATGTTGTTTTACAACTTAATAAGAATAATAATACCAACCAACCAGAGCTCCTAGGAACTAAACCACCATCCAAAGAGTGTATATGGACCCACCTATTGCTGCTACTGCACATGTAGCAAGGGATGGCCTAGTTGGGCACCAATGAGAGGAGAACTCCTTAATCCTGCCAAGGATTGACCCCCCTAGTGTAGAGGAATATCAGGGCAGGGAGTGTGGAAGGGGTGGGTGGATTGGGTGGGGGAACACCCTCACTGAAGAAGGGGGAGATGGAATGTGTTAGGGGGTTTATGGATAGGAAACCAGGAAAGATGATAACATTTCAAATGTAAATAAAAATATTTCAATAAATAAAAATTAAAACATATAATGCAACATTTTACTTCTCACTAGACTATAAGCTCCTAGAGGACAAAAATTCTAATTATCTTTTATTTTATAATATAATCTTTCATTTTTGCCTGTCACAGCATTTACATTTTAAATATTATATAAAAGTTAAATATATAAATATCTCACCAGTAATAGCTCAAAATTAATGATTTTAGTGTTTGAAACTTATAGTATAACTTGAGTTAGTACAGAATCTCCCATGATGACTATATTCTAAGCTTTAAAAGTGTCCATCAGTAATCATAGTTTAAAGTCTAAACTACCACAGATGTACCAGGATGTGGGGCTTCTGAAGGTAATTAGACCATGGTGTCAGAACTCTACAAATGTGATTTGTGATCTTATAGAGATCAGAACTTTCTTTTTCTCTCTTTCTCTCTCACATTGCCATGAAAGAATACAATAAGAATATGATTATCTACAAACCAGATACCAGAACTGGCTTTGATTTTGAGTTTCCCATCTTCAAGAAATATGTGAAATAAATTTTAGCTATTTAATTTGAATACACTATGATATTTTTAGTAATACCAAACTAAGATATGCATACAAAATAAGGATATACAGTTAGAAATAAAACTTTTGGAAATTTATTTTCAAAATTTTATAGTTATTTTATTCTTTTATTGATGTGGTAGAATTTAAGTGTCACCTATCTTGAGTCATTTTCATACATGAAAAAATATGAAATATACTTAAGTGGAAATAACATGTGATGATGTTAAAGAAACGAGTGAATATGAGTATTTTTAACTGAATTTTATTATTAGTAAACCAACAGAATAAGAAGGGAATAGTATTTCTCCAGAAATACATATAATAAAGGTATCAGCAAGGTTCAACCCATAACCACCAAGATATGGCCTCATTTTATTGTATGGCAACATAAATAAACCTGAAAAAAATGAAATTCTGGCTTATAGCATGTATACAAATCACAGGACTTTATTCCAGAAAAATCCTTAGCAAAAGATTTTATTCTCCCAGGCAAACTTGTTTAGTATTTTCCCAGTTTTTCATATAGTGATGAGATTTTTGATGAAGGATTTTTAGATTGCCCAAATTAAACATTATATCCTAAAAACAAATACCAAACTTCTAGTTTCTGCCTGCTATTTTCTACAACACTCTCTTCAAAACTGTGTAAAAATCCTAATCACATTATGATGAAATAAGTACATCATATTATAATTAATACATGTCTTCATTCCATATTGACTTCTTGAATTTCAACTGTCAATTTACTTCTAAAATGCAATGTCAGGATGTAGTATTCATCTCAGTATATATAATTAATGGAAAACATGGTCAATATGGCAGTGAAAGTGTAAGAGATGGATATTCAGAGAGAAATGAAATTAACAATGAAGAGTTACAGATAGGTAACCCAAAGCTGGGTCTGAACCATTTAGTAAAACCCTAAACTTTTGGTTTTCACAAGGGTCTTAAAAATTGGCATTCTGTCCTAAGACAAGCTGAGAAAATGTAAAATTCAAGAACTCCTCTGAGACCTATCAGTGAAACAAGGTCAAAGGACAAATAAATGACATAAAAACTGTCAAAATAGACAGGTAAATACTGAAAATCACAACTTACTGGTGCAGAAACACAAGAGAATAATCCTCCAGGGAAACCAAGAGTCAGAGTATGAAAACTGAAACTAAAAGTGACAAATTATGAGAGGCTATGTGTGAAACATTTAGACACTTAAAAAAAATACAGAGACCTAGTTGGGAAGGGAGTACCTTCTTATGAGTTTTACCTCCAGGACCTTATCCAAATACTCACAATAAACATAAGAAAAAATTATCACATCAGAATAACCTTTAATAAAGAAGTAACCTTTAGGAAAGACACAAAAGGGCTTAATCAGGAAGTTACCAGATGCTTACATTATTAGTATCTTACCAGATACTATCTAAGTAGAAAATATTTCAAGCTATAAAGCCATCCTCTCTTGTCCTAGCAAAGAGGAGGGATAGAAGTCACTTGTAAAGTTCTGAAACAATATCCAGAGGTTAGCCATGGCCCCTGGTTGAGGGATGGGGCCACCAATTGATCTCCAAAATTTAACCTAGAATTGTTTCTGTCTAAAGGAAGTACAGGGACAAAGAGTGGAATAGAGACAGAAGGAAAGGCCAACCAGACACTGCCCCATCTTTGTTTCCATCCCATATACAAACACCAAACCCAAACACTATTACAGATGCCAAGAAGTGCTTGCCTGACAGGAGCCTGTTATAGCTGTCTCCGTAAGGCTCTGTCAGAGCCAACAAATACATAGGGGATACTTGCAGCCATCCATTGGACTGAGAACCAAGTTCCTAATGGAGGAGTTTAGAGAAAGGATTGAAGAAGCTGAAGGGTTTGCAATCCCATAGGAAGAGCAACAGTGTCAACCAACCAGACCCACCAGAGCTCCCAGGAACTAAACCACCAACCAAAGAGTGAGCCATGGCTCCAGCATGTAACAGAGGATGGCCTTAAGGGGAGCAGAGGCCTGAGCAGGGAGGTGAGATGGAATGGGTGCTGGGGTGGGTGAAAAACTAGGGCAGAGCGATGAGATAGGGAGTTTTCAAAGGGTAAACTGGGAAAGGGGATAACATTTGAAATGTAAATCAAAAAATATGCAATAAAGGAAAAGAAAAAAAGATTATATCTATGCACTTATACTTTAAACTGGGAATTCCATGACAAGTATGGCTGATTGTTACATAGTCCTATAAAAGAGGGTAAAACAAAGAGACTGGGTATACAGTAGCATAACAGTTTTAAGTAACCTCAAATTGTATTGATAACTCAGTCCAGCAATTTTTATCATAATACATTGGCACTTATAATATAAAAAATAAACTTTCTTCAAGTGACATGGCTTTAAAATGTTCTGTGATTATTTTGTGTCTCCTCCTTGAAGAGAAGGAATTTAAACTTTCTCTTCTGGAGTACAGTGACATTTTTCTGAAACACAGCATTCAAATAAGGTGACCATATAATACTGATGGCATTAACTTTAAAAAAGCATCCCAGCATCTTTCTTGATTACAATTTGGTCTGAGTCATTTGTTCTCATTAAACCGAATTAAATTGCCATGCCATGAAAGTAATGAGAAGAGAATAGTAACCTACTTGTTGTGAGTCTTATATTATTCAGACTTAAAAAGAGAAAACTCAGGCTCAAGATATGCCTCAGATATTCAGAGAGTACACTGTTATTACACAACTCCCATGTTGGTCATCCTACTGCTTATAAATAGAGCTCCAGGGGATTGAGAACTTCCTGTGGTCTCCATAAGCACTCTAATATGTGTACAAATGTGTGCACGCATGTACACACACACACACACATTAAAATGGAAATTAAAAATGTTTCTAAAGGAAAAAATTCCTGTCATTGGTGATAATATAGATGAATTTTGACATCTTTAAAATGAAAAAGACAGGCATAGAAAGATAAATGGTGCATGATTATGCTTACATGTAAATATGAACAGTTTAAGCACTGGGATTGGACAGAAAAACAGGAAAATACATTTAAGGGATTCATTGTCTAAAATGGTGGCATAGTAGGCAATGTACTGAGTATTTGAAAATATCTGAGAATGGGTTTTACAGTTTTATCCCCAAAATTGGTATAAAACAATAAATGAATTAATAAGCTCAATTTAAGCATTTCATAATATGTACATATTTAGAACATGCTGGATAAAACTGTCACTTTTATTTAAGGAATAAATAATAACAATAAGACAATATGAGAGGCGGACACACACAGAAAGGTGAAGGAGGGAGAGAGAGGGAGAGGGGAGGGGGAGGAGAAGAGGAGAGAGAGAGAGAGAGAGAGAGAGAGAGAGAGAGAGAGATGCCAGTTGAATGCAGACTTAAATACTCTGGTAAATAGCTACATCCACCAAAAATGCACTTGGAAACTAATCCTCCACACCCAGCAAAGATATCCTAAACTTCAGGCATGCTGCTTGTTTCAAAACGTCTTCTGAAGCTATGCATCAGATGTACCCAGGTAAGCAATTTCCAGATTGCTGATGCACAGAAACTGTGAGATAATAAATGTTGGTTGTTTTAGGTGGCTAGGTTGATGGTAGATTTTTTTTATACAGCAATATATAATATATAGTCATATTCTAGTAAGAAGCTAGGTAGCCAATAGCTAGATTACATTGAGTAAATGGTTTTCTGAAAGAGTAATAATATAAATTTTATTCTGTTTTAAGGAAATATAATTTATTGAGTACTTAGTTAAGTCAGGGGTTCTACAGAATGCATAGGGATCATGAACAGTATCTATTTTACCACTAAATTAGAAGTGTATTTAGGAAATGGTTTGGAAAACTGTCCAAAAATAGTATTTCCCTAGTGAAGTGCTAAACTATACATTTTAGTTAATAAAGACATTTGTGTATTAGTAATAAGATTCAGACTGTTACTCAGTGGAAGAGCACGAGGCATTACCTGAAGGAACTAATCACAAAAGATGAAAAATCTCTAGTTAAATTGTAGATATTTTTTAAAATTCTTCAATATTTTAAGTACCTTCAGATATATTGTAAATTCCAAACAGAAATATGAATACAAAGAGACTTTATTTTCTAAAAAGAAAAAAAATGTTCGTATTTTAATGTGAGTTCTTACGATGCTGCTTGCAGTTTAATCAAAATCCATTTTAATTAGTATATTACATTTAGCTCAATAATAAAGTTCTAAAAAATTCACGAAGGACTCTGAAAAAACAATGATTAAGCACAATCATAATATTAATTCAAAAAATAAAAGAATATTTATCTTTAAAACTCTTTAACACCTAGAAATAAATTTAATGAATGATAAACAATATACACCTATGATAAAACAATAAATATTGCTGTGAATAGTAAAACATGGTATAAATATATTAGTGAAAAAATAATATAAAAAGAAAATATTACACAGTTTATAATTTGAATCTGCAAATTTAACTATGCATGCAATATGATTTGACTAAGTTTCCAATAAAACATTTTATGGAATTAGACAGACTGGTTCTAAAATTCAAATTGAAAGGTAAAGTAGAAATGGTGTCAACACCAGGACAAAATGGCAGAAATAATTGCAGGTATTTGTAGTATGTGAACTAAATATTTATCATTAAAAGGTAATAACTAAAGCAGTGTACTATCATCATGACTAGCAAGATAATTTGAATAAAACATAGCACAGAAATACAGCCATAAATTTAGAGCCAAGTGATTTAAAAAAGCAATTCTAAATAAATTCATTGAATGGAGAATACCCAAGATACAGTCTACAGAACTCAAAAAGGTCCACAAGCTGAAGGGCACAAGTGAGGTATCTCAATCTCACTTGGGGAGAAGAAAGCAACCATAAGAGGGGAGGAAACAAGACACTTGTGAGGGAAAGTGAATAGGTGTGTGTGTGGCATGATCTGGTATTGGGTGGGGGGAAAAGGACTGAAGCCCTGAGGGTCAGCAGAAAAAAATGTAAGCAAGCAACCTCTGAAGGTAGGAGGATGGGGGAACCCTCCAGAATGTACCAGAGACCTGGGAGGTGAGAGACTCTAGGAACTCAAAGGGAGGGACTGTATAGAAATACCCTACAGTGGGGAGAGCCGCCTCCAGCAGAAAGACAGGACATCAAGTTTGAATGGGGGATCTATCCCACAGTCAAAACTCAGACCCAAAATTGTTCCTCTCTGAAAGAATGGCAGTTATGGAAATGGAGAAGAGCCTGAGGAAAGAAGGTCCAGAAACAGGCCCAAAGTGGAATCCAGCTCAAGGGGAGACCCCAAGGCTTGACGCTATTACTGAGATTATGGAGCACTCACAAAAAGGGACCCATTGACTGCCCTCTGAAAGACCCAAAAAATCAGCTGAAAAAGTCATATCCAGGTATTTGCACCCAACCATAGAACAGAAGCTACTGACCCTTGTGAATGAATTAGGGAAAAGCTGGAAGAAGTTGAGGAGGAGGGGTGACCCTGTAGGGACTGCCAAGAAATCTCCAATTTAACCTGGATCTCTGAGATCTCTCAGGCACTGGATCACCAATCAGGCAGTATACACCAGCTGTAAATGAGGCACACAATACATATACGGCAGAGACCACCAGGTCTGGGTTTCAAAGTTAGAGAAGATGAATCTAACCTCAAGAGACTAGAAGACCAAATGTGTTTAATGCAGAATTCTATCAGACCTTCAAAGAAGACCAAATAACAATACTCTTCAAAATACCCACAAAATAAAAAACAGAAGGAAATTTTACCCAAATCATTCCATAAAGCCACAACTGTTATTATACCTAAACCACACAAAGACCCAACAAAGAAAGAGAACTTCAGACCAATTTTCCTTTATAAGCATTGATGCAAAAATGCTCAAAAATATTCTTGCAAAATGAATTAAGAATGCATCAAAATGATCATCCATCATGATCAAGTAGGCTTCATCCCAGGAATGGTTCAATATAGAAGTCCATCAAAGTAAAAACCACTATATAAACAAAATCCAAGAAAAAAATGATCATCTTACTAGATGTTGAGAAAGCATTTGACAAAAATTAAACACCGCCTTCAAGATAACCCCTTCCAAGTTGTTGTTGGAAACAAATAGGATTCAAAGTCCATACCTAAACATAGTAAAATCAATATACAGCAAACCAGTGGCCAACATCAAACTAAATGGAAAGAAACTTGAAGTACTCCATTAAAATCAGAGAATAGACAAAGCTGCCCACTCTCTCAATATATACTCTATTCAATATAGTACTTGAAATCTAGCCAGAGCAATGAGACAACAAGAGGACAAAGGGATAAAATTGGAAAGGAAGAAGTCAAAGCATCACTATTTGCCAATGATATAATAGTATACTTAGGTGACCCCAAAAGTTCCACCAGAGAACTCCCTACAGCTGATAAACAACTTCAGCAGAGTGACTGATATAAAATCAGTAGCCTTTCTACTCAAAGGATAAACTTGCCAAGAAAGAAATTAGAGAAATTACAGCCTTCACAATAGTCACAAATAATATAACATACCTTGTGTGACTCTTACCAAGCAAGTGAAAGATGTATATGACAAAAACTTCAAATTTCTGAAGAAAGAAATCAAAGAAGATACCATAAAATGGACAGATCTCCCATGCTCATGGACTGGCAGGATTAATACAGTAAAAATGGCCATCTTGCTGAAAGTAATCTACAGATTCAATGCAATCCCTATCAAAAGGCCACCTCAATTCTTCATAGTGTTAAAAAGAACTATTCACAAATTAATTTTGAATAACAAAAATCCCAGGATAGCGAAGACTTTTCTCAACAATAAAAGAAATTCTGGAGAATAACCATCCCTAACCTCCATCTGTGTTACAGAGCAATAGTGATAAAAACTTCATGGTATTGGTACAGTGACAGACATGTAAATCAATGGAATAAAAATGAACTCACACACCTATGGTCACTTGATCATTGACAAAGGATCTAAAACCATACAGGGGAAAAAGACAGCATTTTTAACAAATGGTGCTATTTCAACTGTTGGTCTACATGTAAAATGATGTAAACATATTTATTTTTATCTCCTTATAACAAGCTCAAGTCCAAGTAGTTAAAGGACCTCCATATAAAACCAGATACACTGAAATTAATAAAGAGGAATTAGGGAAGATCCTGGAAGACATAAGTACAGGGAAATATTACTGATCAGAAAACCAATGGCTTATGCTCTAAGATCAACAATAAACAAATGGGATCTCATAAAATTGCAAAGCTTCTGCAAGGCAAAGGCCATTGTCAGTAGGATAAAATATCAAGCAACAGATTGGGGAAAGATCGTTACCAATCCTACATGTAACAGAGGACTAATATCTACTGTGTGTAAAGAACTCAAGAAGTTAGACTCCAGAGAACCAAATTACCCTCATAAAAATGGAATACAGAGCTAAACGAAGAATTTCCAACTGAGGAATATCAAATGGCCAATAAACACTTAAAGAAATGGTTAATATACTTAGTCTTCAGGGAAATACAAATAAAGACAACCCTGATATTTCACCTCACAAAAGTTAGAATGGCCAAATTAAAAAAACTCAGGTGACAGCAGATGCCGGTGAGGATTTGGAGAAAGATGAACACTCCTCCATTGTTGATGTAATTGCAAGCTAGTAAAACAGCTTTGGAAATTAGTCTGGTAGTTCCTGAGAACACTGGAAATAGTTCTACCTGAGTACCCAGCTTAACAACTCCTGGGCACATACCCAAAAGATACTACAACTACTACTACATGCACAACTATGTTCATAGAAGCTTTATTTGTAAGAGCCAGAAGCTGGAAAGAACCCAGATGTCCTTCAACAGAGGAGTGGATACAGAAAAAATGTGGTATATTTACACAATAGAGTACTACTCAGCTGTCAAAAACAATGGCTTCATGAAATTCATAGGAAAATGGATGGAACTAGAAAAAATCACCCTCAGTGGGGTAACCCAGTCACAAAAGAACACACATTGTATGCACTCTCTGACAAGTGGATATTAGCTGCAAAGCTCAGAATACCCAAGATACAATTCATAGATCATACAAAGCTCAAGAACAAGGATGCTTCATTCCTTCTTAGAAGGCAGAACAAAATACTCATAGGAAGAAATACAGGGACAAAGAGTAGAGCAGAGTTTGAAGGAAAGGCCATCCAGAGACTGCTTCACCTGGGGATCCATTCCATATGCATCTACCAAACCAAGTCACTATTGCTGATGCTAAGAAGTGCTTACTGACAGGAGCATGATATATATGTCTCCTAAGAGGCTCTGCCAGAGCCTTAGTGATACAGATGAGGATGCTTGCAACCAATCATAGGACTGATTTCATGGACCCCAATCAAGGAGTTAGAGAAAGGACTGAATTAGCTGAAGGGGTTTGCAACCCCATAGGAAGAACTCCAAAATCAACCAATCATATTCCTCAGAGCTCCCAAAGAGTAACCACCAATCAAAGAGTACACATGAGGGGACCCATGACTCCAGGCACATATGTAGCTGAGGATGGCATTGGCTGACATCAGTAGGTCTTTGGTCATGTGAAGGCTCATTTCCCCAGTGTATGGGAATGCCAGTGATGAGTTGGGAGTGGGTGGAAGGAGAGCATCCTCATAGAAGCAGGGCGAGAGGTTATGGAAGATGGGGATCCCAGAAAGAGGATAACATTCAAAATGTAACTACATATAATATCCAATAAAAATGCAAAAAGAAAAAGAAAGACAGAATTCTTAAATCTTGCTTACAAATGAAACTTCCATTCTGAACTCTTATCATAAATGTGCAATGAATCAGAAACAGAAATCTGTAATTCCATAGAACATTTAAGTTTAATACTGAGAAGTAGTGTTTGTAAATATAATTTTTTAAAATATCATCTTAAAGATGCAAATTTCATTAATTATTTCCCTCTGAAAAGTATATCATTAAAGTATCAGGAGATGCAGGTGTGGCTCATTGTCTACCATGCACAAACTCTGGGATGCTATCTCATATTCAGTATCATTGGAGTCACTCATAACCATACACAGAGATAAAAGAGACAGACTGGCAGTAGTTTGAACTGAAATACTTATTTATGTAAGCATATATGATTGAGAATTCCATTCATTAGTATTATTACAATCCAACAGTGATGAGCTACTTCACTGTATATTTTAGTTAAGATTCGTACAAGATGTAAAATGTCCTAATAGCTAAAACGTTAAAGAAGTTATGGAAGAGTTCTAACCATTCCCAAAATGAAAGAATTATGAAATTAAGACATGTGATTTGGATGTATGTGGAAGATAGTCTTTGATACCATCTTTATTAAAGATGTTTATTGGAGAATTTAGAACATTCTGGGGTTTTAACTATAATTATCATTGTACATTATAGTTATAGATTTGTTCATCTCACAAATCTGCAAATTTGCATCCTTTAACCTGCATTTATGAATCACCCTTTTCCTGCCTATGGTAATCATTGTTTATTATCTGTTTCACATCTGTCATTTCCTATGATCTTGGTGACCTGGAGGACATTATGATAAATTAAATAGGTCAGGTAAAAGGGAAATAGTACTACTTAATTTCACTTATATAGGAAACTTTAAAATGTTGAGTTCAAAAGGAAAAGACCTATGGAATATACATGGGAAAGATAATTCAATACTTATGGTTACAGGTGGTGCAGCAAGAGTAGACATCTGACCAACCAGAAAACTTTTACAGATAATTTAGAATTAGGGCATCAGAGACTATAGCTGAAGGCTTGAAATAATATGCACAGTTAATATTAGAGTAGGTTAAAACTATACAAACACTGATGTAAGAAAATACTATATTTATTTAATTTTTCTATTAAGTTACATTTTAAGATGAGATGCAAAACTGAGAAGATGAAAAAAAAAGAGATGCTAGATAAGTAGGCATAGGAGATATTCTGACTTTCTTCTCTTGTGATGTGTGAAGTAGATCATTCATGAGCAACTGTATGTAGATTTATTTCAAAGTCACTTGATGGATAAGTTATGAGTGCTCAATATAATAAAAGTGACAAAAGTGCCTATTTTTAAATAGAGTATATTGTACTAAATTAAAAAATATAATTCAAGATACCCAAAAGAGAAAATAAACCATAAACTAAAATTGTTGATAGCTTGCTATACATTTTTTTAAAGGAAGGCAATTTTTCGAAAAAAAAAAAAAGGATAGAGTAGGCCTGGAGAATCACAACTTATAGGCTGCCTGATCTGTCAAACATGGAGTCAGGGAGTAAAAGAATTAGACAAAGAACTATGTTACTTGTAATTTTCTAGCTGCTTCTTCTTCTTCTTCTTCTTCTTCTTCTTCTTCTTCTTCTTCTTCTTCTTCTTCTTCTTCTTCTTCTTCTTCTTCTTCTTCTTCTTCTTCTTCTCCTCCTCCTCCTCCTCCTCCTCCTCCTCCTCCTCCTCTTCCTCCTCCTCCTC